>NW_007579758.1:19367-64491 GCF_000690725.1 Stegastes partitus
ACATTCTAAATTGTCCGTAGGTGTGAATGTGAGTGTGCTTGGTTGTCTGTCTCTAAGTGTAGCCCTGTGATAGACTGGTGACCTGTCCAGGGTGTCCCCTGCCTTTGCCCTAAGTCAGCTGGGATAGACTCCAGCCCCCCCGTGACCCTAGTGAGGATTAAGCGGTGTATTGATAATGGATGGATGGATTTCATCACATTTGAATGTTTTGGGAATTTTTGGTGTGAAAATGGTCAAAATGGTTATTTGATAATCAAGGTTAGGGTTACCTGACTAACTGTCGCAGCTCTAAATGCATCCACTAGGTTACTGTATAGATTCAAAAATAGTACTTTTGCCTTTGAATTTTTAATATTTTGCTGCTAAAACTTAATCACTGTCACTTGACGGACTTTTTAAAAGCAGGACTTGTAACAGGGCAAAACATCTGAGCTCTTCCACTGCTGCATTGCCTGTTAAACGCTTGGCCTTAATCGACCTCTGAAGACCTTGACAATTTCCTGCTGCCAGCGAAGCATTTTATACGCCAAAGAGTCAGCTGAACGTTCAGGTCAACTTCTTCATCCTGCTGGTGGAGTTCAGGAAAAGAAGACACAAAAGGTGGAGGAAAGGTTCAGATGATATAGTAAAGTGATATAAAAGTCACATTCATTTGTCTGGATGACATGAAGACATGCGACGGCACGTTAAACCAACAAAATGCCACATAATCACTGTGTACTCTACTTTTGCATCTTTTCTGCAACTGACTCATGATATCTTAATTACTGTTTAAGCAGCAGTTTGTGTACAAACCGTCTGCGCCCTTATTGGATTTACTGACTTGCATAAACAGAAACCAGACACAGATTTGCTCCGTCAAGCCCTTAGTTGGCGGAACGAGTGGAACGAAGTAAATCTATAAATGTTTTGCAGTATTGAAGTTACTGGAATTCAGCCATAATATCCTGCTACATATACAAAAAGATGTTTTCAACTCCACTTCATCAGTGTTGATAATTCAGTTAAAGGAGCATTATGCCTGGGAGTCGTGCAGTTTTGCCCAGTTTGGATGTTCTGGTTTCAGTAACTGACAGAAATTGCAGGGAGTGGTACAAAAACTCTGGATGACATCACAGATACTTCATGTTTTTTTGCAGTCAAGCTGAGATGAGTTCATGCGTCCTTTGGCCACACTTGGCTCAAGTTATTCTAAAGCTCTGGAAGTTAGACTCATTTTCTGTACAGACGATGTGCTACAGGTTAGACAGCTGCTCGCCTCAGCCTGTAGAGCAACAAAACTTCACTGCGCTTTTAATCCTTTGTAATGAATTAGTAGAGTTACAGTAAAAAAAAAAAAAAAAAGTCTTTTCAAGTTTGTTGAACTTTGATCTGCAAATTATAGCAGTATAGACACTCCAGACTTCACGTGTTTGCGATTTTAAAATAAATTCTATACATTAAAGTGCCAAATCTAATCTTTAGTTTGGGTAAGTTTACACCAATACAGAAAGAAATGGTGTAGGAGATGTAGACCTTTAACTGGATAAGTGTTTTTGAGTTCTACGCTGCCTTGAATTGGAACCTGTGATGACAACAGATCGGGTGCAACAAGTGTTAACGTCGACTACAAGTCATGAGAACACCACTGCTGGGCAACAGCACCACGGACGTCACTGTTGGTGTCTATGAACCACAAGGCTAACCATTTATCGAGCTAACAAACAGGTAAAGTAATGAATAAAAATGCAAAGGCGGATTGAAAAGATCAAACCGTTGGGAATACAGTGCTGCCCACTTAATGTCATACTGCTTTATAGAATATCCCGTTTATAATAATGAAATATCGAAGTCCCGAATCATTATATAACCAAAACAGCCCATTTATTGTCATAGAATGTCATGATTCCAGTTTTTGTAATAACGAAATTCCCCTAAATTGATTCCAGGGATAAATTTTGTCAGTTTAAAGTTGTGTTTTTTTTTTTTTTAAAGTTAGGTGTGATCTCGAGCTATAAAGGCTAAAATATTCCATGAGAGACCCACAGGCGCGATCTGGTTCGTTAGAGGAAAGACACCTTTACTTCCTTGTAAATGTGTTTATTGACCATAAGTAGAAAGTAGGCAGTTATAATGTTTGACCTTTTTTCACATTCGTAAACTTTTTTCTAGTTTAATATGTAATAAAAGTTTAAAACAAGTCTTGTTTTCTTTCCTTAAATACTTTATTGCCCAAATACACGCTAAATACGTCCGATATCAGCCATGTAGATGGTGCTGGTCCAGTACACAGGCTAGCTTTAACACCCAAACACGCTGCCATCTTGAAGCCTGCTTACTGAATATAATGATAATTCCACCTTGGACCGAGGGTTTGGTAATAAACAGGCAGCACTGTATCAACATCTTCCTCATTTTCCTTTCACAGGAAAAAAACTCTGACAAAAATCACAATTTAATCCTCACCAACCACCGGCCTCCGTTTCTGAAAGTATTATGTTACATCTTGTGAACTCTGAGATTTCAGAAAAATTCCCCGTACAAGGTTGTGAAGACGGGGGCTTTCATATGGACTTTTCTCATAAGCTTTGAAAACACAATCGCATTTGAACTCACCATCAGCAGGTGTAGAAGCTACATCAACACCTAAAGCCACTGAGATGCTCCACATGGATCCTAATGATGCTCTGATTTCCTGTGAATCAAAGTTAGAGTCTAAACTTGTCATTAAACACTCGGTCAGTTTATTTTCTTTTGCATTCATTCACATAATTAAGCTTGAACATGCTCCATAATTCAACACTCTCACAGCCAGCAGCTATTGCAGCAACCTGCAGAAAACTGCTCATCTTTCTGGGTGGAACACCTGACTGGACAAAGACTGATTCCTACTTCAGCGGTTTGCATCATGTGCTCAATCCGCTAAAGTTCAGGTTGTGACGGTTAGCATTCAGTCATAAATGAGCTCATCCGTGATAGTTGCCTGTTTACCAGCATATGTTTTGCACTGTCATGGTCTCCTCTTTAATCTAAACATCGTCTGCTTAGCCATGTCAGATCTACTTGTTCACACCCAGCGGCCCACAAAACATCTAGTGATCAAGTGTCCAGTTATTTTTGAGCTCTTGCAGTTTTTGCACCATTTGTCAAATAACACGTTATCTCACACACAGTTCATACATTACTGATGTAATCACACTCAGATTAAAGCTGAGATGACTACTTTCATTTTAAATTGAATGTGGTGAAGCACAGAGTCTGACGAACAAACACAAGTGAACCAGTTATTATTGGATTTACTGCCACGAGTAGAGTTTTGTCATCTGCGTAGTGGACAGTTTCAGCGACTGTGTTCCTCTGCTGAAGACTCTAACAGGTTCTAAAGCTTGCAATACCAAGGTAAGACAATTCCCGTTGCTTTTAATTGTCATTTTTGATTCAGTTGCTGTTTGTGATTGTTATTTGCTGTCTTGTTAATATCTAGATTCCAGGGCCCCTCGGCTTTGGAACGACCTGCCTGAGGCCACAAGGCTCGCTGAATCAGTAACCTCTTTTAAATCACTTCTTCAAACCCACTTTTATGGACTCGCCTTCAGATAAGTTTTCTTTTATTCCTCTTTTATCACTGTCTGCCCTTTTATACATTTTATTTTTTTCTTACTGCTTGTATTTCCTCTTTCTAACCTCCTGATCTTATTCCATTTTTATCTTTGATTTTCTCTTCAGCTTCTCTTCCCCCTCTTGTGTGATGTCATCCAGTTTGTAACTACCTATCCTTTCTGTACATTTTCATTTTTTACGTTGTGTTTTTACATGTGTTTTCATGTACTTTTTATTTTTATTATTATTTTTTTGTCAAAGCACTTTGTGAATGGTTGTTCTTAAAGGTGCTACACAAATAAAGTTATTGTTATTATCATTATTATTAGAGAGTTGTTCTTCAAAAGCCAAACCAGGGACACAGTCTGCAAACTGCCCATAATTAGAAGTCTTACATACTTTGCTTCAGTTGCATTTTTAATTTAAATGTAACAGTGATTATATGTATCGTCCCTGCTGATAGAAGGTGACTGGGTAGCTTATACGAGGAGTTTAAATGGAAACAATGCAACAATCTGCTAATCCGTCTCTCAAAAATACATTAAGCTGCATCGTTAGTCAACAACAATTTCAATGCAACAGTAAAGCCTGTGATACAAAGTTGGAGGGATGGTGATGGCACAAATCTGACCGACATTTTTAAAGCAGTACAGTTATGAACCTAGTTGTGGTGCATCTCAAACAAACACAATCCAAGATAAAATACCCTAAAATCCATTAAAAAGGAATTTGGAATGCAGTTTAGTTGTTTAGGAGCTGGCTCCAATTTATGAACTGCATGCCCAACACCTGAGTGGCCGTCGTGGTTCATAATTCTGCCTACAACCTCCGACTTTGTTTCTGCCTTCAGAGCAGCTTTTGAGCTCAATCTCCTCTGCAGCACCGACCCTGATCTATGTAACATGTTGTTTCCTTAACCTTCAACCTCAAGTGAAGCTTCACTGTCTCCACTGACATCTCAGAGGAAAAGGGAGGAGTTTTTTTTCCACAAACTGGAGGAAGATGAAAGAAGGGAGAGAGGAGGTTAATTTAGCAGTGACCTCACACACAAATAATCGTATCTGCACGAACAGACGCAGAAGCACAAAGAGTCCCCGTCACACCTACAGAAAGCAGCTATCCTGCATCACAGGCGTTTATTCTTTGCCACCCGGAGGAATTGACTCAGCTCTGTTTGACTGGGTGGCACCCATAGACCATAGTGCACATGACCACCAGATGACCAGCACATGACCTTTAAGATTCCCTCCAGGGAGCAGCTGGTCTTCAAACACACCCACACAAGTACTGAAAGGATATTCTGAGTCTTTAAAGGACAATCCTATCAATTTCTTGAATGACAGCAATACAAAACTTGAGATTTTATGCTTTGGTTTAAAGTAAATAAGCACAAATCATATAATATATTATTATATTTTATACACTCTACTTGTTTTACTATATGTACAAGTGACACGTTATTATTCTTTTTCTGAATAATAAAAAACTGACAGCATAATTTTGGTTATTTTCAGTACTGTGCCATTTTTCCACTTCCACCATTTGTTGAGGTTTGCGATTTTAAATCTTTATCACGAATATGACCCTAAAAACATATATTTTAAACATTTTTATTTAAGTTTACAGATAGTTGTTGGCTTACAGTGATGCTTATGACTTTCTCTATTCTTTTTAATCGTACCCTATTTTGATTTTGTTACGTATTATGAATTTGAGAGGAACTTGTTACACATCCATCCATTATCTATACCCCGCTTAATCCTCACTAGGGTCATGGGGGGCTGGAGTCTATCCCAGCTGACTTAGGGTGAAGGCAGGGGACACCCTGGACAGGACACCAGTCTATCACAGGGCTACACTTAGAGACAGACAACCAAGCACACTCACATTCACACCTACGGACAATTTAGAATCACCAATTAACCTCAACATGTTTTTGGACTGTGTGGGAGGAAGCCGGAGAACCCGGAGAGAACCCACGCTGCACGGGGAGAACATGCAAACTCCACACAGAAAGATCCCGGGTGTTCTCACTGGGACGCGAACCGGTGACCTTCTTTCTGCAAGGCAATTATGCCTTAGTAGTCTGACTCACCAGATGTAGGCTTCAGGTATAAGTTGCCATCTCTGCCATGCACACTGCATTCATTCTGGTATTTTTGTGTTACGCTTCCCAAATCCTCCTCACTATGAGAAACAACAACAAACTTGGAAAAAGACAAAAACCTACATGCTTAGAAAGTTTTGCAGAAGATTTCAATCTCGGAATAAAGCGAGATTGGGGGTGAAGGGGCAGTGGGGCCATGAGGGAATCTGACAAAATATGGCTGCATTACAAATCACATAGTTTTTCGTTTTTTTAAAAAACTTTAGGTACATACTACAGCTGTCCTTACAAAGATTCTACTGTTTCGTGCAGTTTGTATACAACTGGCATGCACTGCTTTGGTATAATATTCTGCCTTCAGCTTTAAAAGTTGCAGTTTGTAATGCCAAATGAACCCTCGGACAGAAAAGCATTCTGGCTTGCAAACTGACCAGATACAGGAGATTATCAGTTTTTTGTTTTGATGTACTACTGTATCTAATATGGTAGTAAGAGTATTGGAATGCACCTTACGCTAACTAGTTAAATATGCTAACTACCTACATATCAACAGCCTTTCTACAGAATCACAGACGCCACCCTTAATTTGCTATGTACAGTGTGTACAACCACTAATGGTGGCCAAACCTGCAAAAAATTAAAATCTGTTCATAGAAAATCAAAATCTCTCCACATTACTGTTGACCTCACAGGAAATTATCTCATTAAATTTGAGGAAAACTCATCTCTGCCATCTGTGTGCCATGTCACAATCCGTGGTTTGTGATCAGTACTATTGTGACATAAGAGACTTTTGTCACCTCTATACACGATTATAAAAAAAGACTCATGCTGATATAAAGGGATCGTACGTAGACACAGGAGAGGGTTGCTGTAAGAGAAAATGCCCCAGTGACACTTTAAATCACAAAATGTTCTCCACACAACTGTTGTAATCTTAAAACACACAATGCAGTGGAGCAACACGATGTCAATAAGTCACATGTCAAAAATACTTTGGCCACCCGTCAGACCAGTCCGTCTCAGCTGCGTTTGAAATTCCGACAGGGATGCGTCTTGCTTTCCTTCGTAGACCCCCGCTGACCTGTGAGGAACTTGCTGTGAGGGTATATTGTTTCACCATGTGAGGCTCACAGATAAATATTCGCAGCATAAATCATGTCCTGTGTGGAGGTGCAGAGGAGGGAAAAAGGTAGATCCTCCGCCTCAATGGCAGGAAATGCCCCATTGGGATCTCACAAGACGTCGGGTTAAACAAGCAAAATGTATTCCAGCCGTCCTCATCCTCGGTTTTGTTTTCGTTCCTGGTCGACTTCTGTTGTATGAAACACAATGAAGCCCGCGGCGAAGGAGGAACAAGATTATAAACTAATGCTGTTCAATGTTTGGAAGCACAATTGGAATTCAGATAACTTAAATGACGAAACAAAACAGATCAAGCTACGAGGATAAAAAAAGCTCGGTTCACATAAGACTGACAATGATGCACTGTCGTTGGAAGTGAAGCTCTGCGAGAGGTTCTGAAAGTCATTTTGAACGTAACACAGGACATGAAAATATCTGGCATGAGATTTCCTGTACAAATCAAGCTGAAGTTTTTGTAATTCACTTTAATGGTTTGTAATAAGTGACATGATGAGAAGCCAAAAGTAAGTTTGATTGAGTGAAAACAGGAACGACACTGCAGCGGACACAATCTAACACAAATTTTTAAAGCTGAAGTCCGTGATTTTAACATGTAAACATTTGTCAATTACAATCAAGCTCAAACAAGACATCAAGGAAAGAGACGTCGCCCGGTATGGCGCAGCCGGGGCCCCACCCTGGAGCCAGGCCTGGGGTTGGGGCTCGCAAGCAAGCGCCTGGTGGTCGGGCCTCTGCCCACGGGGCCCGGCCAGGCACAGCCCGAAAGGTCGACGTGGGCCCGCCCTCCTGTGGACCCACCACCTGCAGAGGGAATCATAGGGGTCGGGTGCAGAGAGGACTGAGTGGCGGCCGGGGGAAGCCTCGGGGAAGACCCAGGACACGTTGGAGAGACTATGTCTCTCGACTGGCCTGGGAATGCCTAGGGGTCCCCCCAGAGGAGCTGGAGGAGGTGTGTGCGGATCGGGAAGCCTGGGCGGCTCTGCTCAGGCTGCTGCCTCCGCGACTCGACCCCGGATAAGCGGTAGAAGATGGATGGATGGATGGACAATCAAGCTGAATCAGTTCCAAGTAAATTTTTTGTGTTGTAATGTCTGGTTCGCTGGAGTTGAAGAGGGAAATACAGGGATGGACTTGGCTACAGTAGCTCGAGGAACGATGACGTCTATAGTGAAAAATTAATGAATAAAAATCAGTGTTTAGAGGAAGGATCACAGTCTGATTGAGAAAACACTTAACATCGAGACAGATGTCATAGAACCACACCACATAATGACCGTGTTTTTGTAGTTGCTCTCACAGCCAGAAGGGGGAGACAAAACTTCCAAACTGCAGCTTTAAACAACATTGCTTAATTTTACAATGAGGCCATTTGGATGAACTTTTGATTTCTAATTCGGGTTTTACAACCTAAAATAGCTCTGAAATAGGATAGCCCAATCAGTTTGCACAAATGTTCCATGTATAAAACACAAAAGGCTGCTGGCAAATCCATTAAAATGACCTGGTTTTACATTTAGCCTGTTAGGTGGCAACTACCCCAAAAACTTTGTTAAGAACGAGGGGATTTCGTCAATGGCGACCACTGCTCACAGCTAGATCCCGGGTTTGTGTTATCTTAACCAGTTAGCTTCAGTTGCCTAAACTCAAAGCTGCGTCTTTGATTAGTATTTTTAACCATTCGTTGGTGGCCTAAGACGCTATAAACAAAACATACCACTAATAAAGTTTGTGTCGCAAATTGGAATCCCCACGCTGGTTCTGGTGCGCTGTCCAGATATTTTATATATATATATATTTTATTTTGCTGGAAATAGCTGCCTGCTTGACGTGACCTTGGTTTGCGGGCCATAAAAAATACAGAGAAAATACAACCAATTTAAATGAACGACTTCAAGAACTGTTGCTTTTTACAGAACCTTCAGGGAATGACACCAATAACTCAACCAAAACAAACTGCAGCTGAGTGACAGTTCATTTTGGGATGTTTACACACATTAATTTGATTAATTTTCAATACAAAAATATAGGCTCTTTAGTAAAAAAAACACTAAAAGCAGTTTTTTGCTGGCCTCAGTGTGTCGCACATCATGATTTAACAGCAATATAGTCCTATTGGTGACAGGAAATGTAAGAAACTACCTTAAAGATGCCCTTAAAGTACGGTTAAAAAATCTTAAAATTGATTTTCACTGCTTTGTGCTCTCAAACGAAGAGTTGGGGCTGCTGCTTGAAGAGTTAACAATGCACGTTTTGTTGTTTAGGCCGACCCTGTATATTTTTTGACAAATACATGACACATAAAGAGACTGTGATGGATGTTAACAAACCCAGCTCAGAGCATCATCTACTGTTCTCTGTTTTTGTGGATTCCTGCAGCCGCTCTCTTCATGCCACAGTTAATTGCTGGAATCTACTGAACCAAACAGACCTCATCTCGCATTACAGCAAATTATTCCAAGTCTGTGCATTTCTGAGAGAAACAGAAGATGAGCCAAATGCAGGAATGTGTTCTCGCAAAGGCACTAAAGCTCCTGTCCTGTACCCATTATTGCTTTCTTCCAACAGGATATCGCAGCAAGGTGCTGTATTTTATTGTCTGTTTTCATTTATGACTTGGAAAACTGTGGGGGTTCAGACATCAGGTAGATTTATTGACGCATGTCACTGTGAGCTCACTTTCCGGGTATTGTGTTTCATGTCAGAAAGGAGTGAAGTGAGGAGGTGATTAAACAGTGTCACACACACAACATAGACTTGATTAATGGTAGTCCTCGTGACTTATCCCGTTTTTGAGTATGTGCATGTAAGAATCACATGTTGATTTAAGAAGCCTAGATAAGCCCTTATCCTGGATTTGATAAACCCAATGACACAAGGCGGAGCACTCCAACAAGAAAACAATAAACTGTCTCATGTATACATCTTCTGCCGGTTACTGGTTTCAGCCAAGTGATGCAACACAAGCACAAATGATCTGGATGGCATCTTCCTACTTCAAGTGGCTCATAGCTTTGTCCAACATACCACAACAGATTTTATTTAATGTGCTTCTGTGAATCCCAACCAAGCGATATTACCCTACAACTGCCAGGTTTGTGCCCACTATGGCCACTTTCTGGTGTTATCACTGTTTCTTCCTCTGGTCTCCCGAGTGGTTCAAACGTGCCACACAGCCAGTAAAAGGATGTGCTACTTATATGGAACGTTTGTTTCCACTCAGAGTCACTGACCTTCATCATTATAACTTATCCCGCCCATTGCAACATTCACCACTCCCTTGTCCTGTGTGTTGACGGTGACAGTAGCCAGCGTTCTACTACAGGAACTCAGGTCAGATGTGAGGTGGCACAAAGTTTCGCAGCTTCCTAATTAGCCCTTTAAGGCTTTTTATTTCTATTGCGTTGCAGAATCTGACAGCTTTGACTGCAACACAAACTCTGAGTGTGCCAACACGACAAGTACTGGATGTAACGCCAGTTCTATGCCCAGGAAGGATTAGAACAGAGTTGAACTTTTATTGTCTTTTCTGAGTTTAACCAATCATCATTGAGTCTCAGAGGAACCTAGTCCAAAGTATGAACTTAATTCTCCCCCAGAAATGGCCCTGAAAGAGGTTCTGTAGGGGTGGCTCTTGCAGTAGGGACATGCACAAAGGTTTGGGCTGCCTTAAAACAGTTCGCAAGTTCCTGCGATGGAAAACAGCTTAAAGACGGCTTAAACATCAGTCAAGCTAGGGGACAAGTTTAATCTTCTCTGCCACTCTCGTCTCTCATTGCTGACAATAAGATGAAAAAGCCACATTCACAACAAGATGTTGGTGTTTAATGGTGCTGAGCCTGCTATGAATGGTACAATAATATTAGTATTTAATATGTATGCAAGAATATGACTTGCAAATTTCTCTGTGCTTTATACAAATGCCGTATCCCGAATGTGTTCAAAACCAGGATAAGCCACAAAACTGGGATACTGATGTGCATGTAATTATTAAGATATACTTTACACTTAGTATTAAGTCTCTTGTGTCTTACTGAACGACAGATGCAGGCTGGCAGTGACGATAAAGATAATCTGTAGGACCTTACCTTGGGGTTTCCCTACTGAAATTTAAGGATACAATGTACTGTAAGTGGCTCTCCTTAGAAACACCATTCCCCTCAAATAGTGATGTCCCTATTTTTTGTGTGTAGCATTACTTTCCCATTCAGTTTCAGTCCAAATGTTTGCAGTTTTCCATCCATTATCTATACACCGCTTAATCCTCACTAGGGTCGCGGGGGGCTGGAGTCTATCCCAGCTGACTCAGGGTGAAGGCAGGGGACACCCTGGACAGGTCACCAGTCTATCACAGGGCTACACTTAGAGACAGACAACCAAGCACACTCACATTCACACCTACAGACAATTTAGAATCACCAATTAACCTCAACATGTTTTTGGATCTAGTGGGAAGAAGTCGGAGAACCCGGAGAGAACTGTTTGCAGTTTTTGTTCTTTTATTTTTATATTTTGTACGTGCATCTAAAACATTACAAAAGTTGACTGTAGGATTCAGGTCAGGGGACACACTTCAATTTTTCTTCTTTGAAACCTCCTCTCTGATTGTTCCAGAGTGTTCTGTATTCCCACGACAGCTTGAGAAATATTCACAACATTTAACTTGTTGATTCATCTACAGGGACATACATTTGCCTTTTTTGTGCACATGGACATGAACAACACCTCCTCTGATCTAAATTTCATTTTGGTTTCATCTGACGATTGAAGAAGGTCCAGCACATATGAGGCCTCTGTTCATGTTCTTAGCAAAGTTTAATGTTATGATTTTATGACTAATGTTTTCTTTTCCTTTTTGTTTTGTTATATATGAATGATCAAGACTTTTCTAGTAAATTTGCCACAAAACGTGCTGATGTGTCACTTTAAGGTTAAAAAACTCTTCTAAAACACAACAGTCGCTCCATGTTTTCTTTATATTGATTCCCAAATATGCTGATCTTGACAGATTGACTACAAGGAAAACCTCATTGTGTTTGAGCGCCACTAACTCAGCCTCCCTTGTGCCTCTTTACCAATTGCAGTAACACCAGGGCTTCCTTTCAGCTTTCCTCTTCGCTGTTCCCAGTCCCACCTGGAATGCCGCTGCCCAGCGACAGATGGACGTATGGAGGAATGGGCAGGAACACCCCTTTTCTTTTCCCTCTCCTTCTGCGGTAAATATGACCGCCCTCTTGAGGAGGCCGTCTTGGCCGACTGACAGAAATATTGTGAACTTCCTGTGACCCCAAAAACAAGAACAAACTCCCTGGAACCTTGACAGGAAGGTGCATGTACCAGTCTCCCTCTATCACTCCCTCACTCTCACAAGCATTCATTATTTTTCATTTTACACAAGTTTGGCTCCTATAACTTTCCATGTTCTACATGCAGTCGTGCACACCAGCATGAAATTTCTGGCTCTTTGTGGACCTTTTGTTCTACACAAAGGAACAAAAAAGTCAACACAGACCTGTGATAACATTTGAGCAGTTGATTGTTTTCATGGTGCCTGCTGGAGTAACATCAGAGTGAAAGCAACAGAGTGGAAGTCTGCAAATTAGGAAGATTAGGAACCCACAGATTTAACCCGCCAGCGGTTTCTGAGTGTTTTCTGCTCCTTTTTACTCACTGTAGGCTCAATTTCACTGCAACATAAAGTCCTGTACTTCAATGGAAACAGAACAATCGTGGGTAGAAAGAGAGAGAACTCAAAAGTTGAATTTCTTTCATTATTTTTCAAGTACTGAAAAAAAAGAAAAAACAAAACTGGAATCAACATGAGCATTTTCCTAAGTGCAAACGGGTGTTAATAATACCAGAAAAAAATGGTAGTTATGAGTCTTGAGTTTCTAATCAAATCTATAACTCAGATTTTTTTTTCACCATGGAATCACTGAATCACGTGTGTGTTTTTCACCAAAAACAATTCTCTGTTTTGGTTCTTTCATAGATTTATTATAGGTCTTTTGGAAATACGACAACATTTGCTGGGTCAAAAATATACATACAGCAATTATTAAATGTCCTTTGGCCATTTTCACCTCAGATGGATACTTTTGGTAGCCGTCCACAAGCTTCTGATTGTACCTTTGACCTCTCTTCTTGACATAATTGGTACAGTTGATCTACATTTGTTGGCTTTCTGGCACAGATTTGTTTCTTCATCACAGTCCACAGGTTCTTGATGGGGTTTAAGTCAGGACTTTGGGCAGACTGGTCTAAAACCTTGATTTCAGCCTGATTCAGCCAGTTCTTTACCACTTTTGAAGTGGGTTTGGGGTCCTTGTCTTGTTGGAACACCCAACTGCGTCTTCTTCTTTTTATACTGCACTGATTCCACTGGCAGCCCCAGAGCATAATACTGCCACCACCGTGCTTGACGACAGGTTTGGTTTTCTTGGAGTTAAAGGCCTCACCTTCTCTCCTCCAAACATATTTCAATCTTTGTTTCATTTGACAACAAAACTTTCCTCTAGAAGGCCTTTTCATTGTCCATGTGAATGAAGGAAACCTCAGTCAAGCCTTAAGGTGTTGCTTTTAGAGGAAGGCCTTCCTTCTTGCATGGCAGCCTCTCAACTCACGGTGATGTAAAACACTGTGGACACCGACACTGGGGTTCCAGCAGCTTCGAATTCATTGCAGACCTGCTTTTTGTTGAATCATGGTTTACTCTTGACCACAGTGACCAACTGTCTCTCAGCAGCAGGTGATAGTTTCTTTTCTTCCTGATCATGGCTACGACACAACTGTACCATGCACTTTATAAACAGTTGTTTGCTTTGAAATGGTTCCAGGTGACTTTTCTGACTTGTTCAAGTCAATAATTTGCTTTTTCTGATCTTTACTGAGCATCTCAGACTTTCTCACTCTAGTGTTTGTGGCTGAGTCTGATTAGTGTATCAAATGAACCCCATTTTAATTGGATCAGAAGAGTCACCAACTGAAGTCAGTCATAATTTCTCAGGAGAAGTTAAGAGGTCATGCCCCTAAGAAAATTTGACTAACACAGCTTTCCCCAAAACTGATGTTTCAAGTTGCTGTGTGTTTATTTTTGACCCAGCAGATGGTCATATTTCCAGATGATAAATCTATGAAAGAACCAAAATGCATGTTTCTTTTTTTTTTCCCCCACAACCAAGACACGTGTTTCAATAATTACATGAAAAAAAATATTATAAAAAATTATGACAAACTCTGGACTGCTGTGACATACATAGTCTGTACAAGTGTATGTAATCACTTGTTCACAACTGTGCTATAGATACTTTGCTACTTACAATTCATCGAGGGTCGGGTGACCTCAAATCCTAACAATGAAGTTCATGTGTCAGATATTATCACACCTCAGCGGACTGTTATGATGATTAGAACTACAAAAATACAATCCACATTTCGGAAAAAAATACATACATACAAACATAAATGAACTATGCCCCTTCCCTCCCCACACTTAAAATAAATACGCTCTTCCTATACAGCGCAGCTATTTGTGTAACCCCTGACCGTGCACTGTTCTGTCCCAGATGTGTGCACGTGTGCACGGACGTGGGACTTAAAGGAAAGACGTCCTTCTGCAGAAAGACGCACTGCTGAGAATCACCAGCTTTTATGTACTTCACTGGAAACCTTGTATGACTCCACAAGCGTCTGGCCTGGAGGTTTGTGCGTCTCTCTGTGGGGCCGGTCGTGGCTTTGAAGGTCTTGAACTAATTCAGTTTTTTTCCATGACTGCAGCGCAAATAGAGTTCATTTTTATGCAGTAGGTCACGTCGTGATTCAAACAAGTATTCCCGCACATCCTGGTCTCGTGTCCCTACGGCTCTGGTGTATGTGTGTTTATATATATATATATAGATCTATATGTTTTCAAAGGGAAGTGATCCAGCTGTGTGAATTTGTCTCACAAGTCATAGATGGAGACCAATGAGCTGTTGGGAATTCAGTGTCTTGGAAGGGCTACCCTCAGAGCACCGTCAGCATCAGATTCAAGCTGTTGGAAGGGTTCAAATAGGAATGAGCCGAGCTTCCCGTAAATCTTTGCTCACTCATAATAAATTTGAGAGTCTGACCTGGTTTTCCCACACATCAGTGTCTTCCCATAAAGCCCCGGAGTAAAACAAACCTTCTCCCAAATGCTCAGCCCCTGAACGGAAAGCGGCTACACTTCTCAGTCAGTCTGGTTTTGTAATTTGTTTTATTGTTATTGTTGCAAGAATTTCCAAAAACACATAGCAAAGAGGCAACCTGCAGAGACAGTCGCTGTTGGGACGCTGTTTGGCTTCCAGCTGGACAAATCTGAGGTTTTCTTCACATCCTTTCTTCTTGAATTGCTCTCAAAGTACTTATCACAGCGAGGTGTAGAACATATCAAATTAAACCGCATGAGTCGACCTTCACAACGCTGCTCGTCTGTGCAGCTAAGTGTCAGTGAGAAAAAATCACTTTGAATTTACATCAAATTTCGCTACAGCCTGCTTGCAGCTCTGCATCTATCTCTGCTCCCGTTACTCTTGTTTGAATTACTCATGAACTCACAGTTGCACAGATCTTGTAATATATACATATGACAATACATAAGTTTATAAATATTTATGCATTATGGTTAGTTAATTTCTGTAAAGACATAACTTCACTAATTCTGCTTTGCTGCTAAATAAATCAAATGAATATAAGAATAAATAAAAAGTATCTGTTTTTTCATGACAACAGCTAATCAGCACATTTTGAAATATGAAAGAGGCTCTACTGTATGTATTAGTGGAGTTATAAATACAATGGATGTCTCTCAGGGGCTGCAAGGTGGAGCAGTGGGTAGCACTGTTGCCTCGCAGCAAGAAGGTCGCCGGTTCACGTCCCGGTGGGGGCACCGGAATCTTTCTGCGTGGAGTCTCCATGTTCTCCCCGTGCAGCGTGGGTTCTCTCCGGGTTCTCCGGCTTCCTCCCACACAGTCCAAAAACATGTTGAGGTTAACTGGTGATTCTAAATTGTCCGTAGGTGTGAATGTGAGTGTGCTTGGTTGTCTGTCTCTAAGTGTGGCCCTGTGATAGACTGGTGACCTGTCCAGGGTGTCCCCTGCCTTCAGCCTAAGTCAGCTGGGACAGACTCCAGCCCCCCATGACCCTGGTGAGGGTTAAGCGGTGTATAGATAATGGATGGATGGATGCCTCTCAGAAAGCATAATATTTATCACATTAAAAATTCAGCTAAAATCTGTAGAAGAGACCAAAAATGTTTTTTTTATTTATTTATTAAAGGATACCAATGGTGTATGTAGCAAAAACTGCATAAAAGTTTTTACAAGCACAATGAGAGCAAAAGGTAGAACATCAATTCGAAGCACGTAGGACAACGTGACTAATATTGTTTTATGTTCTTCTCATTCTTGCTCATTTTCTGTTAAACGCTGATAAAAATGGGTGTATTCTTACACAAACACGCTGCCACGCTCAAGGGTGGCAGCAGCAGCAGCAGCGGCGCTCGGTTCAGTGGGGATAACGAAATGGAAATCTTGTGCAACAGCTCTGGCTTTGGTGCAGCAGAGTGAAATAAAGCAGAATCAAAGCTGTGCCGAAACATCACAAATTAACTGATATCAGGGGAGAAGAATGGTGAAGTCACGCTGGCACGATAAGGTACTGAGAGGACAGAGGCCGAGGAAACCATTGTTGGGCCAAAAAAAGCCCCAGATCCGATAACAAAGGGATGTTGTGCAGGTTGAAAAAGGTGCAAAGAACATGAACAAATACTTCAAAGCTTATTAATGATCATGAGCACTGTGAGATGATTTTATGGGTGGAAAGTACTGCCTGATATTAAAGTGTGCCTGAGGGAAAAGAGAAAGATGGAGAGTTAATGCCAAATGAATAAACTCTGGGAAAAGTCTTCCATTCAGCTACTCTCTGTTGTTACGACAGCAATATTTTAACATATAGATCCAACTTGATGACAAACAATTGCCAACATGAATGAAACAGGCTGCTTCATCTGGTTAAACAGCAGCAGTAAATTCTCCGTCCATGCTTTTCCATTTAGTGCAACACATCTGGAAAGAGGCTGCAGCCTTGTTTCTAATTCTCATTTATGAACTCCTGTTGTGTGTGATTTCACTTCCCCAAAAGGACGATTTTTGTATTTTGATTCTCCAAATGTTGCTAATTCAACTTTTCACTTTTTAGTAGCCAGATAATATACTTAACACTTTTTGACTATAATTTAAAACTTTAAATAATGTCCACATCAAATATCTGTATTTTTACTTATAGTTATTTGTTCTTTTTGTTCTGTTTTTTTTTACAATGTTTTTCTTTTTTAACTGTATTTAGATCCGTAAAAAAATAATTTAAAAAAGTGCTGTTATTGAAGAGGAAATTCTTCTTCTTCTTCTTCTTCTTATTATTATTATTATTATTATTACTAACAATAATAAGAACAATACTTTTTCAGATTTTCCCTGTTTTGTAAAAATTACAGATAATGACTGGTAAAAATGTTCATTTTCATAAAAATATATATAATATATATCATATAATATATTGTCCACATCAAAAATCTGTTAGTTTTTTTATTCATTTATTTATTTTTTTACAAATAGCAATTTGTTCTTTTACAATGTGTGACCATAAAAATACAATTTTTATTTAACTTTATTATCATTATTTTAGATATTTGCTGTATTTCTTCTGATTGTTACAGTATTCCATCATTTTTAATATTTTCCTGGTAACCTTGCTGCCAAGTTTTTACTTTCTTTTCTTTTTTTTTTTAACAGTATTATTATTGTATTTTTATCTGCAGTGCACAATAACTGACATTTTGGCCTCTTTAGTGCAGCTGAACCAAACATAAATATCTTTACTCCTGTAGCAGACAGGGAATAACATTAGCATATATTTAGACTTTCTGTCCACCTGATGAATGTAATGTAAACATTTAGTCTCTTGTAGCTCATTTGATCCTTTTTTTTTTTTTTTTTTTAAAGCCAGATGCTCCACTGTATTCACCATCTATTAACTATACCTGCTGTTTGCTTGTGGGCAGGTAGAGTTTAAAGGATCTTTTCAGAGCTGAGAGTGAACCAAAATATTAAAGTTGCACATTGGAAAAACCAAAATAATGAGCTGAAAGATGCTAAAACGCTCTGTACACTGCAGGGAAACAGCAGTCAGGTGAGAATTGTCTGTGGATTCTTGGCTATAAGTCAGACCTTTTACATTATTTAAAGTAATTTCATGAATTGGGGCAATAACATCTTACTAAAAGCAGCTTTAAAATCAGAATTCCTAAAGCTAAGTGAAGTCCTAAGATAAAGTTAGTTAAATTGCACCTCATTTGTTGCTTCACTTGTCTCGTTATGTGCCAACAATAGGTGCTAGATGTGCTGCCAGCATCTGAGCCTCCACATAAATCCTCTTTAACTGCTCGGCCTTTGTTCTAATGTGCACTCGTCGTCTCGGCCCGCTCTGGTAAACACACTGGTTCCTGATAGTATTTCCTTCTATTTATGTTCTCATATCTATCGGGGGGCTGCAGGAGACGGAGATGTCGCCCAAGACAGACCTCAGAGCCCAGTAGCTGTCTGGAAATGCTAATCGGTAGCAGCAGGTTGTTTGAATGGAGGAAGGGCCGAAGGTTTCGGGTATTAATTATTGCCTGTTTTTGTTGTAACTTTACTCAGGGGTCGCAGAAGGACGGATATCTATTCAAAATATTTTCAATGGCAAACGCAGACGAAGCAGCCGAAGCAGCCGAAGCCACACACACAGAATTAATGGAAGGGCAGAAACGTCCTAATCGCATAAAGTGATACAGAAATGGTGACTGGATGAATCAAAACTGTATTTGAATATGCTGAATGTTAAACTGAATTAAAATCCTTTGTGTTTAGCTTAAACTTCCAAGGACCAGACTGCAGCATACAATTCAAATGCAGATGTATCAGAGGACTGTCACTATTCAAACAACACATTTAGCTAAAAAATAAAATAGAATAAAAATCGGTTTAAATAGTGGAAACTTTTTAATGACATGTTTAGAAGTCGTCATTTTGATCTAAAAGCACTGAGACTTTTTTTTTCTACTTTCAAGGTCATTAACACAAAGTATTCAAAGACTGCGAACACAAACGGAAGTAGAAACAAAACTTTAAGTTTTAGTTCCTGAAAAATCATTTTTACGAGACTCAGTGTCTTGATCTTAAAATAGCAAAATGGCACAATGTGGGAAAGAAAGTGTGGATGAGAGAATGTGCACAAGTCCAATAACTGGAGTCCTAATAGAAAATGTACGGATGGAATTATTAACACTGTGGATTTATAACGAAGGCCACTTAATTAGAAAAGTAGAAATTATCACAAGTTGATTCAAAATTAACTGGTTTGTCTCTTCTGAGATTCTTTTCTTCCATTTCTTCGACTAAAAACCAAATAACATCAGCAAACACTGGAGCTGTGGCTGTATTTTAATTGAGCAGAAATTTGCCTCCTTTATGCATCTGATTTTGTTTGTTTGCCAGACAAAAATAATGCTTTTTAAAATTTATTTTAAGCATGACATGCAAGTGAGATTTTATGTAAGAATCTATTTCTATGCACCTTTTTCTCATTACAAAAACAGCAGCATTTTTGCTTCAGGAATTGCATAACTATTGAAATTTAACTGAAATTAACAGGAGATGTTGTTTAGATTCATCCATATTTTCACATTGTTTCATCTTTTTGGGAAGTCAGACTAACTGTAAATCCCTCAGTTGGTCAGAAGTTGCTCTTGAGATGAGCTGACTGACTGTTTCCTGGGGTTAGGGTTTGAGACAGCCCTTTTACTAACAGACCTCAGTGATGATGTCAGATGGGGTAACTGGGAGATCTGTGATGCAACTAGAAAGCTTCTTTGACGCAGGAAGGGGGATCCTCGATGGATGACTGAGCCACAGCCGTTATTTATGACTCAGCTGGCCGAGTCAGTCAGCTGCAGACGAACGAGTCAGAAAGGAGGCAACTTGGAATTCAATACCGTGACAATTTGAAAATGAAATCTTTTCTCTCCTTTTACTTTTTGTCAACTCTCACTGTCTAATAATGGCATAAAGTCCTAAAAAGTTACAAAACGCGCCAAACAACAGGTTAAAGTTAATAACAGTTTTCTAAGAGAAACAGATAAACTGATAAAGTAGTTATCATACGAGTAAATTATGAAAAAAGTAGTTTTTGGATACACTGTAAAAGTCATAGAGAAATGATTGATCTATTAACTCAGAATAGTGCTTGAAACTGTCGAGTGTAATGAATAGATTAGAAGATAAGATTTGAATTTGAAATAAACAAAACACAAAATAAAGCCAATAAAAATAAACTATGGATATTGTAGCTACCTAGTGTTATATTAGGGGCTGCAGGGTGGCACAGTTGGTAGCACTGTTGCCTCGCAGCAAGAAGGTTGCCGGTTTGCATCCCGGTGGAGTCTCCATGTTCTCCCCGTGCAGTGTGGGTTCTCTCCGGGTTCTCTGGCTTCCTCCCACACAGTCCAAAAACATGTTGAGGTTAATTGGTGATTCTAAATTGTCTGTAGGTGTGAATGTGAGTGTGCTTGGTTGTCTGTCTCTAAGTGTGGCCCTGTGATAGACTGGTGACCTGTCCAGGGTGTCCCCTGCCTTCGCCCTAAGTCAGCTGGGATAGACTCCAGCTCCCCCGCAACCCTAATGAGGATTAAGCGGAGTATAGATAATGGATGGATGGATGTTATATTAAATGAGATCCTGTTTGCTAAAGGTAATCAGTAAATGGTCCAAATGATTGGTTAACTTTTTTTTAGTGCACATCAGTACACAGTCCAACTATGGCATGTTGTGCATCTATTAGGGACACCTCAGCAGTTGGACCCCTTTTGCCTTCAGAACTACCTTAATTCTGTGTGGCATTGACTACTGCGCGTGGAGAAGAAAGTCTTTTACATGATATTAGCTGCAGGCTGCTGTTGTTGAATTATTGCTGAAGCTTTTACTTGACGGCACCACGTTCTTGCATCTAACGTCACAAAACCAAATGCAACAGAATTTAGATGTACAAACTCTGCCGAATTTTTAAATGCGTAAGTACAACTAATGTTTAAATATTTAGTTTGATTCAACAGTTCAGTGTCTAGATTGTTCAGATAAGCTGCAAGTAACAAATGGTTTCATTAGAAAGCTAAACATAATGAATTAACAGTCGGCAGCTGTTAGCTAGTGAGTCACAGATGACGTAGTTCTCCAAACACAAGGAACTGTGGCTATCTGAAACTTAGCTACGACTACTGGATAAACTGCTCAACTTCTGTCACTGTGGTGGTCGAACAAATGCAAACATAACCTTTCTAAAAACTGAAAGTTGCATAAAAAAGTTACAGTAACAAGTCTTATTTATGTAATAAAGGGTGCCGTTTAACATCTAGGTTTATCAATCAATCAATCATTGCAAGATTTGATGATGATGAAACCTGATTTTAAAAAAAAAAATACCATATGTTCTCCTTGCTATGATTATAGGATTATGTTTTTTGTGCACTTGTGCATTTGCAAACCTAAAATCCTGTTATCGCTTGAAGTTTCTTTTAATGTTTTAGTAAAAAGTGTGCATTGATCAGGCCCGATTCAATTTGTTCCTGTGACGTCAGGAAACTCTCTGTGACTCTTCTGCTCCAACGTCCTGAAGAAAGTTGCAAAATCTAATTTCAGACTAAACATCATGATGACATCTGTGGTCATTTCGTGATGCGTATTAAAGTCACGATCTGAGAGTCATAACCGCAGGGCTCCTGGTTGTTATGAAAATATTTGTCATGATGCCATTGTGGAATCTCCTTCGGTGTTACGCTGCTTCAAAATTTAATGAATCCAACTGACACTTTATAGTCTCCGGAAACACTAGATATATATCAACTACGTATTTTGCTGCTTTGAAAACATGCAACTCATAAACTGGCAGAAAAACTGCGAGCGTGCGGATGCCTTTCACTGATGCGACTCGTGATCCGTTGGCATCGACATCTTTCAGTATTCTCTTGCATACAGAAAACTTTCCGTTGTTCCCTGCCAGCTGTGACCTGGACGGTGAGCAGTGTTTGAGTTGGCAAACACGTCAGCCCCCTCTTTATGAACGCAGTGGAAAAAAGTAGAAATGAAACAGTATGTGATCGGAGAATGTCCCCAGTGTGAACGTGTTACTGGCAGGCCTTCACCGTCATCTGTGAGCCACTGCTTCTGTCTGACCAGGACTCCTGCTCAGTGTGCGGTTCAGAGAAAAGACTCACAAGTTATCGGTAATTATCTCAAACAAATGATTTGACGTCATGAACTCCATTTCATTTTTTTTAAGGGACGCATTTCCTTGTTACTCACAGGAGTAAACTCCCACAGAATGGGACGCGGTCTCAAGTGCTGTGCCTCGTTTTGTCAGTTATTCATTCATTTTCCACTTCAGATTTAATGAAGACAAAATGCACGTTTTGTCACAAGGGATACTCTTGACCTTATACTCAAGAAATCTGAAATATTACATGTGGAGTCTCTTCCCTTTTTGGAAGACTTTTTTGTGGGAAACAAATCTCCTGGCAATGAGTATGGGACGGTTCAATTTAGTGCCATTAAGTCAAATTAAGTTCGACTTTATTTCTGTAAATTCTCATCAGAAAGAGCATCTGTCGGAAAAAATGCAGAAAGATAAGCTTAACTAGATTTAACTATAATGAAATCAGTCATAGCACCTAATGAGTCAATAGAATACAGAATAGATAAAAAACAGTCTTATTGCAAAAGAAGAATATTTGACGTTTGTCTATTTCTCCAACACATTAGACAAGATTCAGAAGAAATCTAAAAGTGTTTTGGCCCCATGATGACCCAAATCCAGTCAACCACAAGTAATAACTTGGCCCAGCTGCAAGATTGCTGCCAAATTTAATGAATTACACCGCTCTGAGACCTGATTATCACACACGAAACTGGAATTTCTCAAGAAAAACTTTTTTTTTTTTTTACAGATGTTTTGCCAACATTTCAGTTTCTCAAGAAATTTTGCACTAAAGTAAGTGATAAGATCTGGAAACGCAGAGACTGTTACTGGAATAGAAAACACGCATTCAGATCATAAAACAAGTTGTCAACAAGACAGCAGTTTAGCTGATAATCTGCAACTACTTTACTGGTTATTTGGTAAAACTTCAAGCGAGTACACCTAAAATGTAGGTAGTAATCCCTAATTACACGGTGTATACGCAACTGCTGTAAGTATGGTAACTCTAACCAGGTCCTCCAACTCAGATGCGAAGCTAGTGCTAACAAAGCTAACTGCTAGCATGATGCTGGCTATGAGAACTATTATCCAGAGGCGCCGCCCCACTACTAATGACCACATAAAAAGTAGTTCTCAAACACAATACTAAATTTGAATTAATTATGATATCAAAATAATAATAAAATTAATAATAACATTCATATTATTTTGCCTTATTAACAATATCTGCATTATTCACAGATTCAATATTAGTGTTTACTGCGTTTTTACTAATTTTAAGCTTCCTGGATGCAGGGCGCCGGCCAAATGAGTGTGTATGTAGCTCGACAAACTTTTCGAGATCATGTGACCTTGGCCCGGGCTCTGATTGGCAGCTGCAGACTTTCTGACGGGGCGCAGCTCGATGACCCGTCCACTTTTGCTGCAAGCCAATTAATTTAGTCTTTGCTTGCTTTTGTCTACTGTGGTTGGATCTCAACACTGTCCTTTGACGTTCTTACGAGTGCCCTTTAAATACATATCTGACATGGGCACACGGCCTGTCCTGTCATTCTTCTACTCCATGACAGCTGCTGTCGTGACGGCTTAATGCATCGACCGCGCTGTCAATGGAGAAAATGCTGCTCACAGAGATGAGTGACTTCAACCAAAAAGTCATAGAGAAGTTTGCTTTTCCCCCCCAAATAGCTCCAAACTGCATTTGCAACCTTCTTTTTGAGAGTGTGTGAACTGATGAGCACGATGATCATGAAGCTATATTAGTGTCGCTGTAACCGGCACAGGAAGCTGCTGTGTGGACCACAGTGGTGGAAAGTAAAACTTTTATAACTTCGGTGTTCTGCGGTATTTAAGCTTAAAAAAGAAGTCTTCCCGTGAAAAACAGAACGCACCTGCATCAGCTGTTTTTTCTCTCATAGAAAAGACCGCGTGTAGAATACATGTAACTCAGTTTCATCTCAGACAAATCAGAACGTCCTAGTTTATTATTTTTAAAGTCATTTTTGGTCACACACCTGTCAGAGCACACAGTCTGGAGCCCTGAATAGTGTGTTTTTTGTTGCTGTTTTTCTTTCTTTTTTAAAAAAATATTTTTCATGTTGTGTGTTTTGACTTTGTACAGATCCTGTAGATATTGCTGAAAGTTTATTGAATGGTTTTTAAATGTAGTTCTGGTAAGTCTTGATAATGTTAAATTAGATTAGGATTAAAATCTCCTCCAAAGGTAGAAAATTTGCATTCCTGTAACTAGTTGTGCCTGATGTTACTCATATTCTAATTTCTGATTTAAAATAAAAGGTCATTTGCAGGACTAGCTAATTGCAAGGAAGAAAGCAATCAAAAATGATCAGTACCTACCTTCAACTGGGTCTATCTGTCATGTGGCATTTGGCATCTGCCTTTTCCCACATGGTCCAGATGGAAAAGTCTGACTAACTTTAGAGTTTGTTTAAAACTTGCATCTTCTGACCATTAGTCTCTCTCTATGTCAGACTTCTTCTTGAACTACCGCCATGTTCCCAGATCCTGGCAAGCAACCTGTTGAGTACAAGTGCCAAATCTCTGAAAATAAGACCAGCACAAAGTGATTCTGCATCCTCCGGCTCCTAAGTAAAAGATGAAAAACCTGCCAGAAGGGATTTTACGAAGAATCTGCTTCCCAAATACCACCTTTCCTGGTAAAAATGAACAGCTGTCTTACACCAAATTCTTCAAAATAGGAATAAAATCCAAAGATTCTGTAGCTATACGTTGGTTTTAAGTTAAGGAAACTGTAACAAAACATCATCAAATCAACTACAATAAGAGTTTAACTGACATCCTGGAGTATTGTAATCCTAATCAGACCAAGAACAATTACCATCCCCTGTTAATTCCAGGTAACTATTAATTTCCATGAGCTACAGTAAAAAAAACACCCAAACTCTTCCGTCTTTCTATTACAAATATATCATCACTCTCAGTACTCTTTGTATTTGTTTTGAATGTCAGATGAACCATAGAAACTCAAGGAGTTTGACCGCTCCAGTATTTTTAGCCGCTCAGGTTCCACCCTGTCAACCTCTCGTAAGCGTCCTTGATCCTTTAGCCGAACGTGTGTGCCAGCTCTTGTTAAACAAAAAGTGTTGAGAATGTTTCAGTGCTTGTTAGTCAACATATTCAAGGACTTTTGGAAATTGCAGTTCCCCCGATGAAGTACCTGTTTGTCACAGCCTTACTAACGTCCACTTGGATATGATTTTTATTAGCTGATGATGTGAGAGGAAAATGTGTCTTTGTCCACACATCCCCTTTGGCAACCGCGTTGTTTGTGTCGCTATGGAAGTTATTTAAATGCGGTGGCAATGATTTTATAATGAAACACACCGCTGATTTGCCAACTCATAAATCTAGCAGGACAGTAACTTGCTGCGGTGCCAGTTTTATTCTGGTCCATGTATGAATGTTCTCCTGCTTGAGGGCGGTGATTTCATTCTTCCTACAGCCAGAGGCCATTGTCACAGAACCTGCATCAACATCAACCCGCAATCACTCCTCGATGTGTTATTATCAAGGTAAACCACAAAAAGAGCCATCAGTGTGAAGAAAAGGAGTCTCACATTGAGGTTTCTGAGTAGAATAATCAACACTAAAAGTTGTGCTGATTTACGCTTTCAAAAGAGCAGGATTTGGTTGTTTGGCACGACGAGTCTTCTTATAAAACTTCCCGGAACACCACAGTGTTTGGAAAAGAGTCTACGTGGTCTCATGACCGAGTCAAAGCTGAACCGATTCCCGGTGAAACCATCCACGAACAAAGAGCCCAGTCAGAGGATCATTTTAGGAAATTTAGACATCTACTGAAAGCTTAATGTCAGGGGCACGACACGGGCTTCAGTCTGAGATAAATGGAAGCAATTTCGACTTATTTAATAAGTAAAAAGTTCACATCAGCAACCTCACAATTAGGCTGAGTTGTGGTCACATTGGCAGCTTCAAAAAGGTGATTATAGTTTGCATGTTTTACTTTCTGCAGCCACTGAATAAATGATGTGGTCACACAGATAATATGAGAATGTGATACTAAATTAGACTTTATTTACAGCCTTTGCACAACAGCGAGGTAAAAAGCATGGTATATTAATCTTGTTTAGCAAAATGCATCGATGTGTATCGTTTTTAAAACTGTCAAACTGTTTAAAATGACCTTTAATTAAAGCAAGAAGAGAGATTTTTCTAAAATCTTAACCAAAACCACAATCTTTCTTAAATTTTTTTTGCAACAAGCATTTTCTTGTTTACTGCTGGAGTTTTTTTGTTTGTTTGTTTGTTTGTTTGTTTGTTTTTTAAGCATTTTTAGTCAATGCATCTTCCAAAGTAAATATATTTAGCAGTTTATTCATTTTAAAGCTGTAGTACTCAGTCTTTTTAAATCAGCATTGAATCAAATGACTAAATTTATTGACAAAAACACTAAAAGTTCAAGTTTATGGCAAAGCATTGTTCAGCTCATTGTTTTGGTTTTTAAGGCCCACAACTTTCCAGTTTGTCAGATGTAGCAAGTGATAGTTTGCAGTGAAAAAAGCTCTGATAAACTCATTTTACTGAAGCTCTCCATCATGAGAAGAAAGATGATGTGAGCAACTAGCTCGTGGAACATATAACAGCTGAAGTGCATAAAGGACTTCATTAGCAAAATGGAGCTAAAGCTTAACAAATAGTGGACTTTGATCCATCAGGGGACAGAAAAATGTCTCCAATTAAATGGTAATGCAGCTCTTTTTTGCTCATTTTAATATCATAAGGCAACAATATGTCAGTGCTGCTGTACTGCTCATTATGCAGGTGCTAAATAGACAAAATAATCAAAAGATGCAGCTTTAAAGTGTTTACTATGGGCCACGAGTTGCTGCTTTATGGTTTATTTACTGGTAAAATCATCACATTAGCTACATTTACATGCACACAAGAACTGAGAGGTTAACTTATGGCAACGGCAGTCAAGTGCATGAACTCAAAGGTTCATGTAAACAGTTTAACCCGAATAAGACTTTGACTGGACCGCAGCCAGCGGCTGGGTCACTGCGTGCATGTGAACATAGTCCTCGTTGTAGCAGATTAAAAATAGCGTATTTTTTTATTGCTTTTCGATAAAAATGTTTTTAATTTTTCTTCCAGTTGCCCTTTTCCCCCCCATATTTATTTGCAATGATTAATTGGTTTTTTTTTAGTCCTGAACATTCAATGCGAGCGTGACAATAACAGCAGCTGTGGCTTTGGCTCTGGCACGGTGTCCGGAGAAGAGAGGAAAAAGCAGGACAGGAGATTCATTATGCTGCTGTGAACAGCCTGCAGAAACGTCTCCCCGTCTTAATTTCGCAGTTTTCGTCAGGATTTGTTCTCCGTCCCTCTGGGTGACCTGACCTCCGACGTGAAACTTGTCGGACTCAATAATAGTGAAGCTTTTGTGTGACTCTGTGTTTAACCTGAGCCGATTCCAAACATGTGGGGAACCAGTGTGAGCGTTCATGGTTTAATATCATTTTTTCGGGCGTGGGTGAACAATAAGAGGCCCTGCCAATGGAAATAACCAGAGGAATACGCTCAGCAACAGCACAACAATGGACAGTGTACCGTTAATGTGCCAAAGCCCTCACTGACGTATAGTTATCCCAAAAGCAGAGGACAATTTAAAGGTTTTGCTTTCAGTAGCTTTGCACATTTTAAAGGCCCGTATAAAACTCAGCCTTGTAAAATAACAGCAGCACATGGTTTACATCGCTGGACTCTGGCCTTGAATGTGACGCATGACCTAAGGGAGGGAGCATGCATACCTTAGCAGCAGCAATAAGGGTTAAAAAGAAGCTAATGAAGTGTTTAACTGCTGCAGTGACAAGCAACCAAAAAAATCTTGCTGCTTTCAAAACGTCTATCTAAATAAGTTTGTTGGTACCAACAAAAACTAATTACCTAAATCATGCCGAATCTGTAACACCAGCACTTTTCATCGCTGGCCTGGTGTCAGCGCGTTCACCAGAAATTATTCACGGAGTGATAATTAATCCCCAACCGAAGCCTGTAATCACTGTGAGCATTCCTTCTCGTTGGCTCTGCCTGCACGACCAGAAAATGATTTTGAGGAGGTCATCCAGCCCACAGAGAGTTCGGATCCAGCTGGGAGTCAGGATGAACTTATATGGTATCAGAAACGCTGCTTCTCTGCGCTTGGAATTTATCTTGTTAGATTTCTTTCGGATCGTTACATTTGTCACTGGATCTATACAGAACCTTTTAACTGTTGACTATAAACGTTATCAGGTGGCGTTAACAGAACCTAGGTTTTATTTTTTTTAAGGTGTGTGTTTTGTTGTTTTGTTTTTTACCTTGAGGGAGAAAAAACGACAAAAAAAGCTTTATTTACCCAGAATTCATGGCAAACTACTCTAAGCTGGTTGAAAACTACAGTGACTTGTGAAATCTAATGCAACAGTTCAGCCAAAAATTCTGCTTTTAAACTTTTTTGTCAAAAAGGTGATAATTCTACATCGTGCTTTTATGCACTTCATCACATTTGTTTTCCATTCTTTGCCTTTCTCGTGTATGTTAGTGGAGTTATAAACGTAAAGCAGAACTGTGATCTTTTCAGACAACATCAGAAAAAAAGCAGAAATTGTAGAAGCTTCATAAAAGTAGAAACAGAGACAGAACTGTTATAACGGGCTGAATTAAATTTCATTGCTGCACCATTAATTAATTAGAGGCTATAAATTAGATAGAAGTAGAACTCTAATAGTTAATCAATTAATTGATTTGTTATCAACTATTAAATTAATTCTCAGCTATTATGATGATTGAATACTCAACTTAAATGTTTTTTTTGGTTTTAAAAAATGTACTAATTCCAGCTTCCTAAATATGAATATGTTCTAGTGTATTTCCTCCTTTGGGGCAGTAACTCAATATCGTGGGGTTGTAGACAAAATGAGAGGCCAAACAATGAAAAAATAATAAACAGATTAGATTAGTTGCAGCTTTTGATCTCAGCCATGACCGTGTCTGACTTTGTGTAACTGGGTCCAGATGTGATGGTTGCAAGTGACAAGACGACATTTAGGCTGCTGTCGTTCTGTAACCTCCTGTCACATCACTAGTGAGTAACATCTGGAAAAAAAGAAAAGCACCATATCCAGAATAATGGATATCTGAGGAAAAATAAATCAATCTGTGATCTACTTCCTATTCCTCCATTTAAGCAGACCTCACTGCGTCTGATCAGTTCTCCACAACAACTATAAAACTGCACAGTAAGGAAGCAGAAAACTTGTGTGTTTCAGAAACACATAACATCACACAGAAAAATGCAAAGCAAGTCTGCACCGCGACACACACCGACCACCCCCTGCTGTGTTGTTGTTGTGTTGCAGTAACTGGTATTTCCTCAGGAATCTTCTGACCGTCTGCTCAGACTGTGGGAAGATCCTCCTTTAACAAAATAATCTGCCACAGTGAAAAATCGCATGAACGCTGTCCCCCCTTTTTATTAAACTGCTGCAGGTGTTACTGCTGAACTTTAGGCCCACTGGCTGAATTATCACCTGCTTTTATTAGAGCATTTACGGCGTCCCATCAGCTGCGATCAGCGCTGACTTCACTTGAAAACACACTTTAAAAGAAGAAGTGCATGTGTGCCAATAACTTCTGGACGGCTCACATGGTTGCATTTTAAGACACTGACCATTGTTTAGAGTGAGACGTCTGTTTATTCAAACAGGCAGGCGAGTGGAAGTGTTTTTAAATGACTGCCAGTGTGTTGAGTTTCTTTGCTGTGCTTATACATGATGACAGATTAATGTCCATTTGGGGAAATGGATCTGTCTGCATGGTGTTTCTTGATTACTTTCCTTATCTGGATTATCCTGTCCAAAGAAAAGACTATTCAGAGATCGTAGAAATGAAAGTAGTCGAGGGTTTTATGTTTTTATCTGCTGGAACATAATGGGTTTGTCATCGTTTTGGGTTTTTGTCATCATCCCATCATCTTATCTTTCCTCTGCTCACCTGATGTCCCTCTGCTAAAGCATAAAAACTATAAAGTTAGAGGACAACAGGGTTGACTATCAACAACAACAAACAGTGTCTCCGGAGTTTTTGGTGTTTTTTTTGGCCCTTCCATCCACCTCGATCTCCTCCATTCCTCCTTCCTTAATGACGGACAAGAGTCATAATTATCTGACCACTAGAAGGCAGTGTTTTTTTTAATATAAACATTTCATCTTGCTGCATTTGCTGAAATAACAGTTGTTTTTCTTTGGAGGACAGGTTCAATTTCAGAGCAAAATTTGAATCAATCGGGGTGTACTAGTTTGTACACCTTAAATCAAGGGTCCTCCAGCTTATATTTGTCAACAGCTGCTTTTGTCTGAATGAAAAGTCAGAACTTTATGTCCGTCTGTGGTAGAAGTAAGAAGTAGTTTTTGTGAGACTCAAGTTTCTTATGGCCAAATAGTCAAAGCTAAAGAAGCATTTGCAGATTTTTGTGCTCACTATGTCTGATATCCTTGTTTAGGCTGCCTTTATTTGCCTAGACTAGATTAACATGATTTATGGATGAGTTATATATAAAATAACCCTGATAATGGCAATAAAAATAACTGGTCCCAAGCATGGTACCCAATGACCACGTCATGTAAACATTAATAAGCAAACACTGATTGTCACAGTTTCTACAGAATATAGTGTTGTTTTTGCAAGAATTTTCCAGCTGCTCTGTATTTTTACACCATGAGCTACAAAACTAATAACTTTCTCCACTGTATAAACTGAGCTGGCTATTTATTTAGACACCAATGAACAGGCTGCTTTTTCTTTTTCCGAGGTCATCTGGCACTTGTTAAAGCCGTGGGCCGAGGTGTTGGGGTGAGTCAGGCAGACGGAGTGAACCGATGACAGAAGGCGCTAAACTTGAGACAGCGAGGCTGATTTTGTCTTTACAACCGTTGTCTCTGGGATCTGGCTCAGTGTTTGCAGCTGTAGAGGTTGCGTTTCTGCCAGTGGTCAACTTAAGTCCACCTCAACCATTTTCAAATATCCCTGTAATGATATCTGGACAAGGAGCAAACTAGTAAACTGAAGCTGTCCAGCCAAGTTCCAATCTTTGTTTTACTGTGTGTGTTATACAATGGTACACTCAGCAAGAATTCCAACTCACAATTACATAATTATGCATTTATTATTCCAATTTCAACGGAGGGTACAATGCATGTGTTTGCACCGCCGTAGAACTGAAAATCTTAAGCAAGTGCACCATAAATGACAGTATAAGTAGGTAAGACTCAGTAAACATAAGAGTTTGCATAACTACAGAGTACTGTGTGTAAAAGACGTATCAAGATGTCTGCATGATGTTCAAACACACAAATTTCTCTTGTTTGACCGCTTGATTGTACATCATGTTTTGTCTGACTTCCTGTTTGCCACATGGCTTGATTTTGGCAATTAGTGAATAGAGTTTTGTTATAGGAAGAGGACTTGTGGCCAACTCTACAAAAATCAGACTGACAATGTTATAAATCAGGGTTATACTTCAGAGACACAGATTACTGGATCATGGACACTATGGTTACTGTGACCAAAAACAAACAACTTCATTTGTTTAGCCTCGCATTTCCACCAAGTGTTGATCTTCATGGTTCAAGGGCTTCAACCGCCGCTTCCAACAACTTCCTCGTTTTTCCCTCCACCACGATCAATCTCACTCCATTTGTTTTCCAGCATTCCTCCCCTCGACGACTCTCAGCGCCGAGTTACAGCTCGACGTCTCCCACAGCTCTCTGTCCGGCACTTGCAGCTAAAGCACATGGGAATCAGCAAAAAGCTGTTTTGAAACTGGGCCCACGTCCACCTCGATGCGATCCAAAAGGCCTGAAACCAGATGTGGAGCTTCCGTTCATGCTGTCCTATCTCATCACTGTGCCCTTCGGTCGTGCCAACAAACACAAAACTTTAAAACCCCTGAAGCTCAATTTGCTGCTGATGACAGAAATGAATGATGGCTGTGGAAAAGTTAAACTGCTCTGATTCACATACGTTGATAAAAGCTCACATTGTTGTATGAAATCTGAAAAAAAGTGGAGAAGTGGCTCAACTCTTCTCTGCTCTTTGTTTTGAAACCAGGATCAACCTTGTTAAGCCTAATTAATGGCAGGATAGATCCAAAACATGCTTCTTGAATTTGGCCATAGCTGTATAGCAGCTCTGTCGTCCATCTGTAACCACAGTGTGCTGTCATGGGAACAGAAAGTCAGTGTTTGGATGTTTGGATGATGTTTTACCTCCAAACCTTTTGCAATGTGTTATTTCCAGAAGTGGAAAATCAGTTATACTACTATTTTTATAGTTCTTCACACACGAAATACAAGAAAACAAGAATAAGCTATCCCACTGTTTTCACTGAAACAGCTGTACATACAGTTTTTCTACGTGACTTTTACACTTGCACATCTCCTACTGCACTTTTTTTGTCTCTTCTTTTGTATTTTGAAGTAACTGACAGGCTGCTGCTTTAATGCATTGGGCATTTTATGCTTTAGAATATAACTGAAATAACAGGACACTGGCTTAAACTCAAGCATGCACAATTATTTTGACCTACAAATAGGAAAAAAGGACATTATTCTAATAGGTCCCACATTTCACTTTTAGCACATCAATACGACTAAAAATTAATATTTCATGAATCACTATTAGCTAAAAAAAAAAAGTATTTACTGCTATTTTCAGTACGTATTATTGATCAAGCACTTATTATTACTTCTTGAGACAAAGCCGGATAGATTTGAGAGGAAATATTTCGCAACCCAACAAATTGATCAAATATTCAAACAAAAATAGACATTTAAATCAATTTATAGCACTTTGAGTTTTAAATGGATGTAAATAACTGCTTTAAATTGTATGTGGATATTATTGTAAAGTCACATAACCTGCGGCCACGTCTATCCATTAACGAGCCCCATGATGACAACCTTCCCTGCTTTCTTCACAGCCAACGCAGTGTTGACTTTTGAAAACTAGAGCCAATGAAAACGCAGGACAATCGTCTCAACATGTGGGGTGCAGGAGATTTAAAAAAACGCTGTGCAGTCCTGGTCCAAGAAATAGTGTCTCTGACAATATTATAGCAGTGAAATGGTGAAATGCTAAAGAGTCGCTTCTCAACTGCATCTCATCATTTCCTCAGCAGATGGAGTTTGGGTCATGAAGTCCTAGACTTTAAAATCCATCATGTTTTAAATTATAAAGCTGCTACACTGGTTGGGTGTTACCTACTACAACTTTACACACTCTCTACATATTTACTGCTCAAAAATCAAAGCATAATTAGCTTATTAAACACTCCCAAAAGACTTATAACAGCCGTAGACACAGAGAAAGTTACATCATGCAGACTTGTGATAATAAGAAGAACAGAGGAATTTGATGGGAGGCCTTAGGAGGCCAACATTGCGAGACATTGGAAGAAAACAAATGGCCTCTACACTGATCCCCTCCCCTAACCCCTGCCCCGCTCGGACTCAGCAGTGATCTCTGCAAAATATTCTTGGCAGTTGCGGCAGGAATCCTCAGGTTCAATAAAATATCAGTTGACTCAGGCGGGCTTGGAAATAACCCCAAATACCACAGTTGTTTTCAGTTAGTTCGGCATCACAGAAATCTCTGGAGCAAGATGTGTGAGGTCTTCTGTGGTATTTTTAACAAAAAAATATGAGATAGTCTGTGAATGCAGTAAAAGTAAGAAGATTATTATATTAAAAAGAAGTATCAGTATTGAGAGACTTAACAGGGAAAAAGTTATTTACAGCTCGCATTTCTGTCTTTGATAAGAGAAAGGATGCCTCCTTGACTCCCCCACTGATTACTGCGTTCACACACTTACATGGAAACACATCTAATCTACTAACCGGCACACACACATGCACGAACGTAAACACACAGTCTCTCATTTCCTGGCATGAAAGACACGCCGAGGTGTCAGACAAGGGCGTTCTTTTACATGACTAGCACGCTCTCATCTGCTTTCACTTACCTCTCACCATCTCCATGTCATGACCCTGGCGCAAGCACAGCTCGCTGCATGGCTCCAGGCCTGCGGTTATACCATGAATCTTTTTAAAAAATCTCTTCTACTGATCTTTTTGTTCCATTTTTCCCTTTTCCCACACACCCGCTGTTATGCGTCTTTTTATCCACCCATTAGTCTTTGCAGTTTGGTTAGTAGGGTTTCTCCATGTGCTGCTATCTAACAGTTTATACGGTGCTCCAGCAATCTAAAGGTAATGACATCACTTAGCAATGTTGCACGAGACACAAATAAACTAATAATGTTCCAAATTGAAGCAGCAGAAGCTCTAGCTATCCTAGATATTTTAGGGCTCTACTGGAATATCTTTGTATGATACACAGTCCAACTCCTTATTTATCTTTTACTGGATTTTTATGCAGCCTTTTAGTTCAGCCTCTATCTTAAACAGACAGTTTTAGCGTCTGTCTCTGTAAGGTTTCTGTCCTCATTAGCCTCATCTGCTCTGATTTTCCAGTTTCCTCACGCAGACTTCTACTAATTTAGAGACTCACCATTTAAAGAATCCTGAATAGAAAATCTATGGGTGAGTCCTGTAATACTGAAGATAATAACTCTCACCCTAGAGAGCCAATCATCTGCTTTGCAACAGCTGAACCAGGAAACACCCAGCCAATCATGTTGGAGGGGGGAATGCTTTGTAACCTCATTTTGTTGCAAAGTCACCAAACCTTTTAGGTGTTTTTAAAAAACCAGATGTGACTGCTGATTCTATACATGAAGATTTTATGTCCTGCTGATTATTGTAACTACAGTTTTGTCTCTTTCAACTCTCCCCAGTGGTGTTGCCAAGATGGCTGCCGAGTAGCAAGACTTACTGTCCCTGTAAAGGCTTTGGAAGGTTCCAGATGTGCTCGATGTCCTGCATTGACATATGATGGACCATCTGGGTTTCACTACCGGTTGCCACAGGAGGAGAAGGTTGTTAATGGGACACATGTGCACTCTTACAACTAGAGTTACATCCAGTAACTACGACTGTCAATATACAGTGAAGCTAACTGATGTCACATAAAGATACCTGGACTGAAGCAACGTTTAATGCAGGGGTCTCGAACTCCAGTCCTCGAGGGCCGCAATCCTGCAAGTTTTAGATGTTTCCTTCTTCCAAAACACCTGATTCAAATGATCAGCTCATCATCAAGCTCTGCAGAAGCCTGATAACGATCCTGATCATGTGAATCAGGTGTGTTGGAAGAAGGAACCATCTAAAGCTTGCAGGATTGCGGCCCTCAAGGACCGGAGTTCGAGACCCCTGGTTTAATGGGACTTGGCAGCTCACATTATCAGAATGTTGTTGTCAGAGACAGGTGGGGTGAGATCTGAATGCTTGGAAAAAAACAAATGAGGTTTCCTCTGTCAAAACAGGGCAGTTTGTTACAGCAGTGCAGCGTATTTACCTTATTGAATTGCATTTATGGGTTGTACATAGAAATAGTTTTTGATTTTTTATTATAGGGTTTGCCTCTACGTTATCATACACATACATTGTTCAACATTCATCCTACACATTATACACATAACATTATACATCCTACATCCACCCAACCGGTCGAGGCAGATGGCCGTCCCTCCCTGAGCCTGGTTCTGTCGGAGGCTTTTTTTTTCCCCTGTGGGGGTTTTCGGTTCCTTCCCACTGTTGCAGACTGCTTTCGGACTGCTGAAGCTTATAGGGAATCCAAATGTTCTGGATTGTTGGGTGTTTCTGTCTCTGCCTTTGTGAAGCGCTATGAGATGACTTGTTGTTGTAAATATGAGCTATACAAATAAAACTGAATTGAATTGAATTGAACATTAATATATAGTGTATATAGGCTGCATATAGACATGCAAATTAGATATAAAGTTTGACATTTGTTTTTTTAGGGAGGATGTAGACACAGACACAGTTCCACAATCTGAATTAGCTCATTTAAATGCTACTCTGTGGCGTGAACATACAGCATCTGTACACTTTGCTACGTACAGCTAATCAGATCTGCAAATGCAGGATCCTGGGCTGCTTTAGCTGACGCCTGAAGCCAACAGGCACTGACCCTCATGCAGCATTCCTGGTTTGATTCTGGCTCGTGGTGTTTTGATGCATGTCTCCCCATTCCTGCTACCTCTATCTTGATCTGTCTCTGTCCAATCAAGAAAACTGCAGATAAATAATGTTTATTAAAGAAATGCATGATCCTGAACACATCTGGTCCCTGCACCGACTCTGGAGGCTGCGAAAACAAACACCCTCTAGTCGGATTTCACTTCTTTTCTCCGTCTTTCCTCAAAATATCCCCTTCTGAAATACAAACAACTACATAAATGTGAATCTGATTATAAATATGCAAGTGGACAGAGGCAGCCATCCTCTCTCTACTGCACATATATGACAGAAAATCACAAAAAAGTGTGATGATGTTGATCTTACAAGCCTATTTCTGTTTGTTCCATTCCTGGTTTTCTCTCTAATCTCCTGGTTGCTATAAAAAAGTACAAGTGCTACATTTCTCAAAGTTTAGAGCACAGTCATTAGGAAGACGTACGACCTCGTAAAACTACATTCGCACCTCATCAGAAAAAAAAAGAAACTAACCTTTGCGCAAAGCTACACTTGCAAACTGCTCAATTAGCCGGCTGATGCTGCAGCAGTTCGGTAGTTACGGGTGTAAATGAGCTGATCCAGACTGTGTGGGGGGAAAAAACCGACCCAATTAGAGCTGCTAACGGTGGATGATTGTCAGACTGCCATTGCTACCAGGTGGTGAATCCAAAAATATCCATGATTCACCTACTGGATCACCAAGCAGAGTGCAGGTTATAATACAGATGTTAAAAGCTGAGCAATAAACTCTCGTTTTTGAGAAAAGAAATTCAAGAATACTCACATCTTCTGCGTGTTAGTGATTAGCTCAGAGTTTTTCTCTGAGCTGAACCGGTCGGTTTTCACCCCATCCGGGCCGAGCTGCACTGTTGTGGCTCTGAGCACGATGAGGTCATGTGTTTTATCTTGAGGCCCATCACGCGAGGGATGTTTTCATGATTTTGTACGATGGAACGTTTCAACCAGGGGGACAGGTCAAGAACGTGTTCCAGCTGCATGACTGTTAGTTTTCATTCCCCTGGTGGCTCCTGATGTATCTACAGAGCTGCTTCATGCACTTCGCACTTTGAACAAATCCTCCTAAACAGCACAAACAGCTGTTTATTGTTACAACAACCACAAATACTTGAAAAATGTGGAAAGTTCTCTTTAAAGTGATACTCTAAACTTTAAAATCGGATTAAAGTAAGTGGTGAAAAGACCACCTTTAAGAGCATGCTGAGCGTGAAAATTATTGGCAGAAAAGGTCTTTTTTTTTTGCAAATTTACACGGAAGGTGTCATGATTGTAGCAGTAATCCCAGTGTTTAAACCCTTTCTTTACATTTTCTTTGTCTCCCGTGGCTCCTGTGTTCAAGCTGCTCATCCTCACCCAAAGCTTTAGCTGGTTGCTCTTAGACCAACTTTCTAATTTGCCCTGTTCTCCTGCAGTACTAACTATCTGCATGCCAGCCATTTGCATGTTTGCTACCATGTTCCTCCACCATCCTGCTCCCCATTACTCCTTCACCACTAATCATTTCCCTGCCCACAAACTCTCTGCCTCCACTCAAAGCGCTTCTCTCTGCGCCTGCTCAGCGTCAGCCTTTCTTCTGCCTTCATTGTTCTGCTGCTTCTCAATCCACCTCCCGCTCATTGTTCACTTCCAAGGCCTTTGGTTTTCTTCAGAGTTCTGCATTTGGAGCCATTTGTTGCTGCACAATGAACAGAAGGAGCGGTTTTGAATATTAAACTCACTCTCCAATTATAGACTCATCTGTATGTATCATGGAGGCTTTCTAAACACGAAAATAAACCCGATGTAGCTTTACTTTGTTGCATCCTCCTCCACGCCTCCAAAAAACAAACTCACCTACTCAAACACTGTAAAACTAATCTCTGCTGCACTGTGGCAAGTTGTAATGTTGGATTAATTCAGCCATACATGCTTAGAAACAGATTCTGAAGAAAAATAGTGATATAAGGAAGCCCAATCTGCAAGCTGACAGGTCTTGTTTCTTAGATTTGTGAATTAAAGTCTGAATCTGTGTGTTTGGGACCATCATCAGTACAATACAGCCACAGTGTTGACTATTTATTTTGCTAATGAAAAGACTTCTTGCATATAAAAAACACCATATGGACATATTAACAAGGTAAAAACAAAAAAAGATTTTCACCAAAAGGGATTTATACCTAAAATGAAATGTAATATTTTTTATGTTTTATGACAAAAAGTCATGTGTCATCATTTGCTGATGGATGTGCAGCATAAAAGAAATGCGTACGAGGACAAAAAAAACTAAAGATAATAGACTCTAAAGGGCAAACTACAAAAAAAACTGAAGTGTGTGAGTGTGGGAGAGCAAATGGCATTTAAATAAACTGTTTGGACGTCACAGAATACTTAGAAAGATGATTAAACCTTTCTTTTGAGGAAGTAGACAGTAGAATAACAACCCATTTCCAGGAGAAAATGCTAGTGTGGCTGCTGATTTTTATATTTTTAGTCAGAGAAAGAGTTGCTGAGAACAGTTTCCACAATCACGCAGGAACATGTTGCAGTGATACGTGATGAAGAACTGACAGGAAGTCAACAGTTTCTTATTGTAGGTAACAAGAACTCAACAGCGACTTTTCAACCAGTTAAGGCTCAAATCAAAAATAGAAAAGTTCAACTGAGTTAGACTGTAATGCTGTGAGAGGGAAGACCCTCCTGGATACACTTTAATACCAATTTTGTGCCCATAGACCCAAACCTGTGTGTTTTTGTGCCGATTCTATTTTTTTTTTCTGTTCACTGGTCACATGACACACTGATATAATCTTCAAAGAGCTAAATAAAACTCTTTATTCTGAGTGTGAAACTCTCTTAAGATAAACATTTTTAGCTAATGTAAAGTACTGTATGAACAGATCAAAGCCTTGGGAGTATTTCACTTCTGAATGGAATGTTTAAATACATGCATGTCAGAGCAGTAAGCTCAGGAAGTGGACTAAGTTAAGCCTGTTCTCCCATTAAATCCCATTCATTTTTTTAATTTATGAAAAGTATTAATATAAAATTGAACATTACATCACATACATCACATTAATATACTTTGCATTATGACGTTTGGAGCCATGTTTCTAGTCTCAATCTTATTGGAGTTCTGGAAAACCAACTCAGGAAAATGGAATAGTAACAAGTGAAGGCAAAAACTTTGTGATCGCTGCAAAAAATTTAAAAAAAAATCACACAAATAGCATCGACTACAATCTACTAAGGTTAATATTGCTAATGTGCTTTGCTTATCTAGCAGACATGAAAAAAACTTTAGCATTCATTTGGAATAATGTCTCTACACCCCTGAAGAACATACAGTCGTCCTCAGATGTATTCATACCCTTCCATTAAAGAAAAGGCAAAATTCAAAATAGTTACTCAAATAAGTAGAAACTGAAAAAAGTAATAATACATTAAAAAAAAAAACAGCTAAATTATAATTTTGTGAAATAAGACATTACTTTTGAATTGTGGTTGAAAAGAATAATTTAAAAAATAAATTAGAGCACTTTTCTGATGAGCAGTCGGCCAAAATACCTGTCAACAGGTGCAGAAGTCTGATTGAGAGTTACAGAAAATGTGTTTTTTAAAAAAATATTTCTGTTGAACCACAATTCAAAAGTCATGATTTTCATTAAATTTTTATTTATTATTACTTTTGTCAATTTCAACTTATTTCAGTGACAGCTGTTTTTTTTCCTTCTTTGTGAGAGGGTATGAATAAATCTGAGGACGACTGTATGTCTGATATTTAGGTTTACTTTAATTAACTTCTGAGAAAAATGTCTGTCTCTTTTAATCTTTAATGCACGTATGTCCACCTGATAGATGCTCACTTTGTCTGGTTTATGTTGCTGGACCAGTAGGATACAATTGGTTTGTTGAGTTTTATTTCACAGACAACTGCTCCCTGTTTCATCTGAGTGATTTTTCTAGGTGGGTTCACCACCCCAGGTAACAGCTTTAATATTTTAAATCTCACTGTATGTAGAAAAATATTGATAAGTGCAGCTTTAAAACAGTAACTAGTCATATTGAAGACAGATTCTTTGGTAATAATAATACAAGAAACAGCTGCACAGTCCACACTGCGTCTACATTTCATCTTTTTTACAGCATGACATTTTCCCCACAGTCACATGAAGGTAGAGACCAGATTAAAGCAGACAAATTCATTTCCCGGAGTGTATAATTTGCTGTTCTAGTGAATTCCTGATATGATCTCAGGGAGGTACAGACAAGGTTAAAGCAGAGAAACTCCTCCCTCTGTGAGTTTCTACATCATAATCCTCCGACGAGGTCCTGAAACATTCCTGGCAGATCCGTTCTCAACTTTTCTTTTCTGTTTAAACAGCTCGTGGATAAATTACGATGAGCTACAAACAGCATTTCATCTCTGTCATGTGTTTCCAGTGTAATAATAAATCTTGCCTCAGACTTTTTTTTTTTTTTTTTTAACAATGAGTTTACAGGAGTTTGTCCAGAACATTTTTCACAATGGGTTTTTTTTTTTCAGTTTTGAAGTCCTGGTAAAACATTTCATCATAAAACAATTGTGGTAGAAGGGGAACACAAACAGTGGAGGTTTTGTGCTTTTCTGTCTGGAAACTGCCTTCAGATCATAAATCCTGTTGGAATGTTACCTTGAACTGAGAGTTGGTGGTTCACATACAAAACACTACCAGGCTACCAAGAGGAAGCCAATGTCATAAGAAAGAAGCCTTTTATCCAAATTAACTTTACGGCTCTATGTTTTTTATTCTTCTATTAGGTACGATATCTGCATATATGTTTTTGAAAGTACATAGCAGTGTCTTTGGATGTTTTATATGTGGTGCATGCATTAGTTATTTGGCATTTATTGCAAGTAAAAACTAAAAAATGAACCGCTACACTAGATTTTCCAGTGGGTTTGGAGATCCCATTTACACGTGAATTGTGGGGCTTGTGTTTTTTTGTTTTTAATGGTTAATGTGCAAAAAGTGAGTCTGCAGCCTCCCTGTACCTCCACAACAATCTGCTTCATTTTGCACACAGTGTATGGGAACACTTAAGCACCAAGGAGGAACGATGTCATCCTGAGCTGCACAACTGAGACCAAACATATGACTGCATTATGACTGAAGACATTTTTTACACTCTTTGTAATGCCTCTAAATGTTGTGTAAGAGAGTGAAAAATTTCGCCTTATTGCCTCCTGGCCAGATACAAGAAGAAAAACAGCTTGCTGACTTGGTTGTTCCATTTGAACGGAAAAATCCCACAAAAAAAAAAAAAAAACCCCAGCATATGTGGCTGTTGGTGGAGCAGCGCTAATCAGCAGCAAATGAAGGCTGATGAGATGTAAAACTGTCGATGACGTCAGTATGTAATTATATTGATGTGCAAGAGCATGACGTTACTTTAGGAAGTTCTTCTGAAAGGGTTTAAAGTGAACACCTACTTGTATGCAATAAAAAATACCCCACAAAAGGCAATAGCTTGAAATAATATAAAGAAAAAGACACGCACAGACATGGAAGTGGTTTGGAGTTGAGCAAAAACTAAACAAACAAAAGAAATTGCTAATAAAAAAAAACCCCACATATTTCACAGAATCACTCATTTAAAGGTGGTTTGCTGCTATTAAAAGCTTCCGTCTTTATATTACTTGATAAACTGCTGGTTAATTACATCTGGTTTTTTTCTCGACTGTAACTATTCCCTGTGTGAAGTGCAAGTGTTATCGTATGAACTGTTAAATGATCTAAATACTTGTGTAAACGTGCGTTATGGTTTTGCTGTTGCTGTGTGATGTAATGGTTTCAAGCCAAGGGCAAGTTTCCCTGTGGGACAGTGAGGTATACATCTATCCATTCAGGCACTAAAACAACTTGAAGAGGTTTAGGAGAAGCTCATGGTTGAATTAAAAGAGGTTTTGTTTAGCTTAGAGTGCATTTGTTGCTATGTTACAACAATAAACAAGCTTATGGAACAGTCACATGGACCTCCCATGACGAGGTTCGGTGATTTGCTGCCCCTTCCATCCACCCCAACATCCTTCATATTACAAAGCATGTGGCTCCACTCAGTAAATGCGTCACTTCACATTTTCCTTCGTTCGTGTCATCATTCCGTCGGCCTCTCCGGGGCGATGCCACTTGGGTGTAAACATCTGTTGCTTGGAGGCATTTACTGAAATCGGTGATAATGAAGATCAATAAAAACACAACAATGGGTCGTAATAAGCTGCTTGCACAGCTGGGTTTTATAGGAAGGCTGCTTCATATTTACACTTTTTGCTTGTTGTTTTGGTATCTTAGTCGTCACTGTGGTTCTTTGCAGTTGTTTTCTGTGACTTTGCAGTTTGTTTTGTGTCTCGCGACTATTTTGCACATCTTCTGTTTGGTTTTTTTGCGTCTCTTTGTTGTTGTTTTGTTATGCTTTGTAACTTTGTGCACCTACTTTTGGTTGGTTTGTGTCTGTTTGTAGTCACTGTGTCTCTTTGTAGTTGTTTTCTGTGTCTTTGTAGTTGTTTTTTGTCTCTTTGTAGTCGTTTTGTAAGTTTTTATGCTTGTCTTTTTTTTGTGTGTCTCTTTGTTGTTGTTTTGTTTTTCTTTCTAACTTTGTGCACCTATTTTTGGTTGGTTTGTGTCTGTTTGTAGTTGTTTTCTGTGTCTTTGTAGTTGTTTTTTGTCTCTTTGTAGTCGCTTTGTAAGTTTTTTTGCTTGTCTTTTATTTTTTTGTGTCTCTTTGTTGTTTTGTTTTCTTTGTGACTATTTTGCTTTTTTTTGGTTGGTTTGTGTCTCTTTGTTGTTGTTTTCTGTGTCTTTGTGGTTTCTTTTTTTGTCTCTCTTTGTAGTCAGCCTGTGCTTCTTTGTAGTCATTTTGTAAGTTGTCTTTAGTTTTTTCTCGAGTCTCTTTGTGGTCACTGTGTCTCTTTGTTGTTCTTTTGCTTTGTAACTTTCTGCATGTATATTTGGATGTTTTGTGTCTCTTAGCAGAGACTGTGTTTCTTTGCAATAGTTTTGTGTGTCTTTGTAATTGTCTCATGTATTGGTTTCTTTTAAGTCTGTTTTTAGTCACTGTCATGTTGTAGTTGTTTTGTATCCCAATGCAACTTTTTTGTTTGTTTGTCTTTTTGGCTGTTTTGTGTCTCTTTGCAGTTGTTTTTTTTTTGTGTCTTTGTAACTGTTTCTGTGACTCTTAAGCATGTCTTTTTGTTTATTGTGTCCCTTTGTACTTGTTTTGTGTGTCTTTGGAGGTGTTTTGTGCCAATTTTTTTTACCTTTGTTTTGCATGCCTTTTTGTTATTTTTCCCTCCACATTGTTAACATGAAACCTGCTGTTTGTACTCTGTGCATTAATAAAGATGTGTGTTCATATTGAAAGACTTTTGGGATCCTGAGGCCTGACCAGCATTAGGAGGACAGATATGTCTAAAAATGTAAGTAATATAGACACATGATAACTTTATTCAATGTTATGTGTATAGTTTTATACATCCTTGTTGGTATTTGCACATCAGCTGTAAACCTACTTACTGTATTGTGTATCATACACTGTAAATTCAAAACACATTTCATCTTAGTTTGTTACAACAACTGCATCAAAATCCTAGTTCTAATGAGTGCAACATGTTCTCACTCATTACATAGTATACAAAAGGTACCTGCAGTACATTATGAACGCAACAAGAGAGAGAGTTATAGGTTTTTCATTGTGCAATTCACAGTTATTAGATTATGTGGATTAACTGCATTAAGAATCGCCCGAGGGGTGAAAGAAAACAGCCGACTCGGCACACAGCGAGCGAGACAATGTGCTTTGACTGGATGTGCACACAAAGAGCAACAATATTATATAATCCGAAATGATTTCCACACTCATATCCTGTTGTTTCTCCAGTCTTCTGAAGCCAATTTATTTTCTATGAAACCTGAGCGATAACATTTCTTGCGAGCATGTGAAGCAGGATATTTGTTCTTGTGTTTATTGCTGCAGTTGAAGCAGGACGATGTGTCTCTTGCATTGTACAGACCTGGAGGAAGTGCACAACTAGGTGTCTGCAATGTACAGCCCTTTAAAAACACTCTGACAGTTTAATTTTACGGAGGCCGGGCCGGTAAGAGGACATTTGTTCGTTTGGATTTGGGGGGTCCTCCCTGCTGAGGAATGCTGTTTGTGCTGCTTTAGATACACGTGCAGCAGTGATGGTATACATTAAGCCGAGGGTTTAAAAACAGATCCTCTTACAGTGCTTTTGGTGAAATACAACAGTGCGTCTCTGAGTGTTTTCAGCTGCATCCTGCTCCTTTATTGAAATGAAATGCTTTTGGCCTGGTGCCTACGCTGCAGTTTAAACAAACGAATCTGAGTTCTGACATATGTTCCAAGGACTGTCGGAGAAAAGATGCAAATATTGGAATGAAACAGCAATGTTTGATTTTTACATTTCCAAACAATACATCAGGAACCACAGCGTCACAGGGCGTAGCTCAAAGGGACGCCAGTATTTCAAATCGTGTTTAGTAAACCACTCAGTCTGTATAAAAATGTCTCTGAAGGGAGCTTTCTCATTTCTCAGACTATAACCACATGGTTTCGTTGCTATTTGCCGTTATCTGATCAAATAAGTGTTTCTGAGGCATCATGTAGTTTTAAAAAGTCTATCTGTATCTCTGTGGCGTTGATTTTGCTGATTATGTTTTTAATCTGTATCCTGCAGCCACAGCCACACGGTCCACTGCTTCTACAGAAAAGGAAGAAACTTGTTTATAGCAGT
>NW_007579758.1:64804-96210 GCF_000690725.1 Stegastes partitus
TTTGTGTCTCCTTGCAGTTGTTTTTGCTTTGTTGTTGTTTTTTTTAAAAGTTATTTTGTGTTGCTTTAGGACTATTTTGCATCTTTATTTTAGTTGAGTGTCTCATTGTAGTTGTTTTGTGTCTCTTTATGACTTTTGCATGTCGCAGTTGTTTTGTGTCTGTTTGTAGTTGTTTTAGTTATTTATGCTGATTTGGGACTATTTTGCATTTTATTTTAGTCGTTTTGTGTCTCTTTGTAGTGTTTTGTGTCTCTTTTTACCTTCTGGCATGCCTTTTTGGTTGTGATGGGGCCTCTTTGTAGGCACCCTGTGTCTCTTTTGTTGCTTTGGGACTATTTTGCATTTTAGTTTCGTTTAGTGTCTCTTTGTAACTTTCGGCATGTCTTCTGGCTGTTTTGTGTTTCTTTCTAACTATTTTGTATGTGTTTTTAATTGTTTTATGTCTCTCTTTAGTTGCTTTGTATCTTTTGGTAACTTTTGGCGTGGCCTTTTGGTTGTTTTGTGTCTCTTTGTAAGTGTTTGTCTCAGTCATTGCTTTGTACAACTTTTTGGTTGATCAGTGTTTCTTTTATATCTGTTTTATGTGTCTTTGTAGTCGCTCTCTCTCTTTTTTTTTTTGCAGTTGTATGTCTGTCACATAGGCTCCAGTCCCCCGCGACCCTCGAGGATTAAGCGATATATAGATAATGGATGGATGGATGTCTGTCACAATTGGGCATGTCTTTAGGTTGTTTTGTATTTCTTTGTAACTATTTTATATGCGTTTTTGGTTGTTTTATGTCTCTTTGTAGTTGCTTTGTGTCTTTTTGTAACTTTTGGCGTGGCCTTTTGGCTGTTTTGTGCCTCTTTGTTGTTTGTCTCAGTCTCTACCTTTCATGTCTTTTGGTTGTTTGGTGTCTCTGTTTCTCTTTATAGCCACTGAGAGTCTCTTTGCAACTAATTTGAATGTTGTTTTGTGTCTCTTTATAGTTGCTTTGCGTCTTTTTTTAAACTATGTTGCAAATACTTCTGGTTATTTCGTGACTCTTTGTACTCAGTCTGTGTTGCTTTGTAACTTCTTTGCTTATTTTACTGAATGTTTGGTATCTTTTCATAGTGATTGTGTATCTGTCACCGTTAACTGTCTGTTGGGTTGTTTTGTGTGTCTTTGTCGTCACTCTTCGTCTCTTTGTAGCTACTCTCTCTCTCTCTGCCACTGCACACTTTTCTAGTTGCTATGTGTCTCTTTGTAGTTGCTTTGCACCTTTTAAGGTTATTCTGTAACTCCATTTACTCATTTTTGTCTCTTTCTAACTGCTTTATGTCTCTTTCACTGACATTTTGCATGTAAACTACTGCAACTATTACTCATGCAGATGAACTTCACTTGAAGATGAAGAGGTTGACTCCTGTCCAAAGTTATCAGATATTAAATTCACACAATATTGATAAAAAAAAACATCAAACAAGAACATCAACAAAGTCTGTGAGCTGCATCCTTTTTACTAAAACAGAGCTTTTCCTGTTTCCTGATTAAGACAACTGTTTCAACAACATGTCGTGCAGCTGTAATATTTGGAAAAGCAAAATAATCAAAAACAAATATTGAACTGGATTAGGTTGGCAGATACTGAATATTTACAGATGAAGATCAGGAACAAAAAATAAAAAATAAAAAGCAAAAAAATGAACCATAATCAGGACATCCCTACTTTAAACGGAGATCATTCAATGATTTCTCTTCAGACACAAATTCCTACAGAGGACTCTTCCCGTCCCTACAGCAGGTGGTGCCAAAGTGCAACTATGAACAATCACTTTTACTTTTTGTAAACCAATGTGACATCCATCCATCCATTATCTATACACCGCTTAATCCCCACTAGGGTCACAGGGAGGGGGCTGGACTCTATCCCCAGGTGAAGGCAGGGGACACCCTGGACAGGTCACCAGTCTATCACAGGGCTACACTTAGAGACAGACAACCAAGCACACTCACATTCACACCTACGGACAATTTAGAATCAGCAATTAACCTCAACATGTTTTTGGACCTTGTGGGAGGAAGCCGGAGAACCCGGAGAGAACCCACGCTGCACGGGGAGAACATGGAGACTCCACGCAGAAAGTCGTGAACCGGCGACCTTCGAGTTGCTAACCATCGAGCCGCCTTGCAGCCCCCAATATGACATGATGACAATAATTAAGTCTGATTCAACTGTGAGAAAGTTTTCCTTTTAAACGCCAGTCGATTAAACACGCTTCTATTCTTTCCCCATGTGGCAGCCAACAGAAAAAGGTCATCAACTCAGAGCCCCCCCCTCAATAAAACTCTACATTCTGTAGTTCGGACTAATGCAAACACATGTCGGAGAATTGTGTTGCTGGCACAGACCAAAGCAGAAAATTAAATTAAATGCATATATTGAATTTTAAAGACAGAAACTTAATATTTCAAAATAAAAAAATCGATGTGCTCTGCATCCCATGTGGGTGTCTCTTCAAATTGCATGTTAGTCTAAGCATAAAAAATGGCTCAGTAGGAGGAGATGCCATCTCTTGATTAGTTCCACATTCTTTTTGTTTGCAGGAGGAGGACAGAGTGTGCTTTTCAAACATGCAGTGGACACACTTTATGTATTTGTTGATGGGAAACGCCGACACATCGATGCGATATGAGCACAGCTATTGTTTCGTATGTATGTGTGCAGCTCCGCAGAGTTTACATTTGGCCTCATGCTGTGTTTTACGGGAAAATATACAGTGGCTTTTGAAATACAGCCAAGGCCAGCTCATAAACAGTAATATTTGTTCAGGGCCGGCTGGAGGAAACTCTCATCCAAATGGCAGATTGGAAAAAGCTGTTGTGAGGCACATTGGCCTCGTTTACGTGGCGAGGCCTTGCCTGTGTACAACCTGATCGCATTTATATCTCCTTCTAATAATTCAGATACACTGAAGAGAACCTTGTTTATTCAGAATTACAGCGTTATAGACACTGATGCACCACTGAGCTGGGTGTATATATTTAAATACAAGGCTGCACAAAGAGTTTTATCTTCCACGTTTAGACTGATCAAGTTTTCCGTGCTTGACTGCTACCATCCAGTGGCTGCAACAACAAACTGCACAGGACGTATGACTCATGCATTCACGGAGCGTCTGACTCATGCTCATTTTATCAGTTAAATGTGTTTATCTGCCTGGTCTTTACATGACTTTTTCTGACATATCACAGGCTCAAGATTCCTGTTTTAGACGACTACAGCGAGCACAGAGCTTCTACAATGTGGCACCAGACCAACGTGGCACATCCTGAATGCTTTTTGGATAAATCGGCAGAATGAATCCTCCACATTCGTCACAACGTTAAAATGCACCGTATGACTCATTTAGAAGAGAAGCAATGAGATGAAGCATCCATCACGAAGCCCTAAGGGTTTGTTGTTTTTTTTTTGCAGGAGATAAGTTTCTGAGCAGCACTTATCACTGGTTATCGTGGCCTAATCAGAGTCAAGAAAACATCCAAGTTTTATCTGTATCATCATGGAAACAACATGTTTCACCAGAAGGTCATCTGATCAACTATAAACAAGTGAAAGTTGTGGTTAAGTGTGTGTGAAGTGAGAAAGTCAGCTTGTTGAATACCGGAACAAGAGAAAACAACAGTGGAGAAAGTATGCAGATCCTTAAATCAAACTACCAGGACTGCACTGAGGGCGGGGGCTGTTTATTGCCTGTTTATATGCTTTTCTTTTGATTTGTTATAAGTTTATAGGCGACTATTATCACCTATAGTCTAATCTTTTGTTTCTTTGTGTTTAATTGAGTGTTCCCCACTAATTCCCATAGCTGAGCACCACGGTGGTGGGCTGGTGCCGACAGTGGTGGTATCCCCTTCCTGTGGGCCGTTTGAACCCTGGGTTTTTTTTGTTGTTGTTGATCCCTGACGTGTGTGTATGTGTGTGTGTGTGTGTAATCACGTGGTGACCATCCCCTGGGATCCACTCCTCTCCTGTTGACACACTCAACGAGCTCTGAACCAGTTCACTCCTCTCCTCCCCCACCCCTTTTTAAAAATTTTTTTATAAATAATTGTTTTAAGTGAATTTTTATTGGAATGTAATAAAAATTATTAGATTATTACTGGAACCATGTCACCTGCCTCTTGGTGTAGCGGACCTGTGTGCCTCTGAGGTGGTTGCCAGAGGTAGAACGAATCCTTGGGTGAAATTTCCAAGGCGGAGCTATCGGGTGAGTCTACACCTGCTCTGGCGCTAAGCCTCGTCACAGGAGGAAGACTACTGTTGTGGATTCCATTTGTCCCTCTAAAATAGTATTTTAATTTTAGCAAGCAGGAAAATCAGGTTTACCACTCATCTTGTGCATCTGATGTCATGACGTCCACGTTTCTTCAAAATGAAAAGAACAAGAAGTCTGGTGACAACAGCACGTCTCACATTTTAAGTTTGCATCGTGGATACGTTGGAAAAAAAAGAAAAGCTTTAAGATCATTTTAAGAAAAGTCAAGTTGCAACGATGCAAACTGTTCATTGGAGAGAAATCTAATGATTTAAGTACACCTGGATTTAAACAGTGGCATTGAATTACTTTTTTCCATTGTGTGTTAATAATTAAAGCAATTCAGTTAAGTTGGTTCAATAACGTTCTATTTCAGAGTGCAAAAATACTCAGCTAGAGTTCACATCTGAGTAGCAGGAGCTTTTAAATGCTTATTTTTCTGCATGGTGAGAAAGCAATTGATTTTCTTTTATTTTACATCACGTAACTCCAGCATCAGAGCTAATTGGCCTGATGTGTTAAATAAAAGAGCATGATGTGAAAATGGTTACTCTATTAAAGTAAAAGCACAGATGTGTTAGAAGTAAAACTGCAGCAGTAGAAAGGATAGTGTGCCCTAACCCGAGGCCAGAAAAAAAGCTGCTGGAGATCTGTGGAAAAGGAAACTTCTGTAGGATCCAACAAACACACAGACGTCCTCCTCTGTCCAACAAGAATTTCAACCATCTTCATCCAGCTCTGCTACTTTTATCTGTCAGTAGTTCCTTAATATCCAGAAATCTCCAGTGTATCCAGCTGGTTGTTTGAACATAACCCACTCCGTAATGTCAAATTTAGAAAGCAAACAGGATTAAACCTCCAAATATCTCCTCAGCTCTCACTCTGTTCTCCTCCACGTTGCTTTTGTTAGTTTTTTCAGCTCACAGGTGTTGCTGATTTATCGCCTCCCTTTCTTCCTCCCTTTCCTGTCCAGGTTAAAACAAAAAAAGGGCTAGTCTGTATTTTTTTCAGACATTTTTTTTGGCCTACAATATGTATTTTGTTTCAATCCCTGAGCCAAAGCCAACAAAGTTCAGATAAGTTAGTTCCTTAAGTTTAGGCTTTGAATTTATCCAACTTTGAGTTGTTGTTTTGGTGAAATCTGATTATACATAATCACAGCCTTTTCTTGTTAGTTACTCAAAGCACTCTAAAGTAACCACAGACTGTATATAAAAGATTAATGTAGCCGGATATCAGCTATGATTTGTTCACACTCGGATTTAAGCCGTGAGTTTGGAATTTAAACATCACCATCTTTGATTTTTTTGAAACCAGATGTAACAAGCAACATGTGAATCTGACAGAATTTCAGGACACTATGGCAGCAGCCTGTCAGCACAACATAGCCATCCCCCTAAAACATACATACTTATACTGTTTTATATTGTGTTGTGCTCTAAATTGAACCATAATTCACTAAATAAGCATCACGCTGCATTCAAAAAGTCTTAAATTTAGCAACTGAGACCATAAACTCAATAGGAAAATGTTAAAACGACACAGGTAACAAATCAAGGAAGAAGTAGTGTAGAGGCAGGGATGTGTTCTCACTGTTCAGTCGGGGTAGTGGGTGTGTTCAGATATGTGTGTGTGGACGGAGCTGTTTGTCTGTGGGTGTGTGACTGTGGCTGAGTGATTGCTTAACAGGTACCACCTGCACCTACCTGTGAACTTTGCTTGTTACAGAGAGAGGGAGAGGTAGGGTGCCATATTTTTTGTTGACCGCAAAACCTTTTTTTTCTACCGAAAAAGCTATTTCCTACCATAGCATATAAGTTCATTATTGCCACGTGTAATTTTTGTTGAAAGGGTGAAAATCAATAGCCTTAACTGCAGTAACGGCTTCATGTCTCTTCCTTGGGATTAGCGTGTCGGACAGAGCCCCTTTTTCTCCTCTCAGTGACTAATTTAGTCGTGATAGTCCCGTTACAAGTAGGATCATTTTCTTACAGGCCTCCATTCAACCACATTTCTTTTTTCTACCAGAGGAGCTGCCCCCTGCTGGCCAGTAGAAAGAATGCAGCTTTAAGACATGCAATTTTTTTGCTGCACAGATAGAAGCCACAATAAGACCAGGATCTTATTCCTCATTATGAGCCCTGTAGCTCCAGGGCTTTACATTAGAGGATCCAAAACGTGTGTATAAAAACAAAATAACTCTCATCTCCATTATGGGTTTCATTGTTTTAATTTTGATCTGAGAGAAGCTCATCTGACCCTTTTGAAACACATCAAATATAGACATAAACACACAAAGGCCTCTGTTAGACTTCTAGGGATTTTTTGTTAATGTGAAGTTAATATAAATAAACTAACAATGCAACACCTAATTTGATGAGTTAATAACAGAATTGGACATTTCGTCAAGTGACACTTGCACAATTGTGGAACTGAGTTAGTAATAATTACTTAATGCTACTTTAAATGCTAATATTGAAGTTTCACAGGCTTAACAACTTGGAACAGTTTCTCCCCCAAAGAATCCAAGCTGCAGGTTTTACAGTGCAGATGTTTTCACTTATGTGTCCTGATTAGTCATCTTCTCTACAGACAACATCTCCCTCACCTCTCTGTCGAGTTTGTTGTGTCTATTTTGGACTCGACAACTTTTGTTTTTGTCATTCTTATTAGCTCACAGAGCTTTGCTAGAGATTTAAAGAAGCAGATGTAAGTAGATTTTATTCCCTTTTTTTTTTAGTGTTATGTTGGGAGCCGTCATGATTTGCAACCGCTCCCTTCGCACCAACTTCTGCAGACATTCGAGCGCCGTTCCTAAAACTGCCTCCCAGCAGAAACATTAATCACATCTACAGACACATATAAAGTAAAAAAAACAACAACAACAAGAAAAAGTTCTAATCTCCAACATGGGAATTGGAAAACAAAATAATTTGTCAGGAAGGTTTTTGGTACTTCAACAACTTGCAGGACAGGGTTTGAAGAAGCTCAGAGTTTTTGTTTTTAAAGGCACATACCCTTGAAAGGTGTGGAAACAGACCCTATAAAGACATTTACGTGGCCACGGACTGCCACGCTGCATGTGTCTGAAGCTCCTTGATCCGTGGCTCAGCCTCAACACTCCTCCATCACGTGGGCCACAGATGGGGAATCACAGTTTCTTCTTGCATTAACAGAGACCAAGTGTCTCTCTGAAATCTGTGCAGAGCCGTCATATTCTAATATGAGGGCCAAACCAACTTATAGCAGTTAAAATGTCGAAGGTTTCTGAGCCCTGTTTGCGCTGTGAGTTAGTGGAAGGAAATGTAGTGTGGGAAGTTTTCCTGGCTGAGACTCAGAGGAGTGTTGATGCTACACAAGGGGCCAGCTACAAGACATGAGAACTCCCAGCTGCACAGGGACTATAATCTGGGAAATGCACCAGGGAACAGCAAGTGCACACCCTGATTTAAGAAGATTTATACATGCAAAAAAAACCCACCAAGAATGGGCATTGCATTCTCCTGACACTGCTAATTTACTCTATTTGCCGAAATAAAGGTGTCCTTTTCCATGCACAATGAGTCACATATGAAAGCCTGAAGAGGTACAGCAGCTGGGACTCAGTGGAGCCTCACAGTGGCCAAATCCTCACATTAGAATTTAAGAGGCTCCCAACGTGGAGAGGAAAAAAATCCTCAATAATAATGTCTGTTTATGTGATGACTTATTTTTTTTTTTTATGAGCTGTTACACAACTTTTAAGATGCACATCTCAGAGAGTCTCAGAGAGGTTCAGATAGATTTTAAGAAAAAAAGCTTTGCATGTTGAGTTTGCTGGCAAGTGCAAGATTAACAGATATTCAGGAAAAAATAGCCTCATGTAAGAGACTACACAGTCAACAGATACAAAACAATACAACACAAAATGTGCTCTGTTCAGCACTACATCAGGCTCGATTTACAAATATAGCAATGGACATTAAAAGTTAATTTATATGAGTGTTATTGAAATTCTTGTAACTGTATTTGTCGTTACTGGCCAGACTTTAATGTGGCCGTTTTTTGCCTAATACAGACTGACAATGTGCATCATTTCTTTTCTGTTTCCACTAAAAATGTCTGTATTCTTTATTTTATAGATTTTATTTGTAATTTTATCGATCATTATTATTATTATTATTATTATTTGATTAATTTGAATCTCTTTTTTTTTTTTAACTTTACATATCTTTAGATTTTGTCTCTTTTTGACAATGTCAAAGATGATTGAGTGTAAACTGTAGCACTAGTCGCTACACAGTGTTTGCATGTTTAAAGCATACATTTTTATGCTTTGTTATTCATACTTTTATGTCTCTCTCTGCGGATTTTTATTTATTTTTTTTGGAAAAAAGAGGCAAGATTTTCCTTCAAATATGATTTTATGTTCATCTGGCTTCATTAGAAACCATGTAGGTAGATTTAATTTCCTTATTTACTGCTGTGCTACAACCTGTGTGTACACATTTAATTATGACAACAAATGAAATGTTAGTAGAAATGACAAGAATCACCATAAATCACTTCTATCACACCCTGTAATAAAACACTCCAAGGTTTATAGTTATATATGTAATTGGACCATGCATAGGTGAATATATATACGTATCCTGTTGGCCAAGACTTCACTCACAGACTATGAAATGTATCAGATGTTATCCTTCATGATGACATTACTTACTGTTTGTTTATTGGGTACACAGTAAAACCCTATTTTTTCTCTTAGGAACAACCCACTATGAAGCTTCCAGACTGACTTATCACATGAAAGAAAAAAGGTTCAGGCTCTGCAGGACACTCAACAAATTTACGATTTATGTACAGATACTGTACACAAACTGAACTCACAGGAGAAGAGACATTTTTCCCTGACAACAGTATAAATACATGAGCCATCTGGTCCCACCATCCACAGAAGGAGATGGCTTCTGAAATATGTCACCAGTTATTTTACAAGAAACTACAACAAAGCTAGAAAACTGACAAATAAAATAATTTCATGAAAATTCTTTCTTAAAGATAGTGTTCTGAGGGCTTTTTTTGGTCTTTACCTGACAGTATTGTGTTCAGTACAGAGGCAGGAAATGAGGAGAAGCAGATTAACTAATTTCCTGCCTGTGTACGGATGTTGCGGCTAACACAGTTGTGCTACGACCACAGTGTCACCACAGCAAGTGCACCACCTGAACGTTGTGTCTGTTTCCTCTATAATTAGGGTCAAACCACATATTTCTTTCCGGAATGCTTCAAAACAGTTTACAGTCCTATGTTAGTTCCTTTAGAGGAAGTTATAAGGAAACAATGGAGTCTGTTAAAGAGTGTGTTGCTCATGTGTGCAGGCCAGACTGCTGCTGCTTTGATCAAATTAGGAAAAAACAAGCGGAGATTAAAAATTGATGGATGCTTTTGATTTTGGAAAGTCTCCCTGTAAGCATCAACACTAATAATTCAATAACTTGCATTCCAACGAAAGCACTAAATCAAGCTGACACCTCCCAAACTGCCTTCAGCCAGACTGTGTTCTAGTTGTAGTGGAAAGAATTTTATTAACAGCATGATTTATATTATCTGCTGTGCTGCTTATCAAAACCTCAATTTACACTTCGGCACCAACAATTATTAAAAAACAATCACATCAAAATAAAGGGAATCATTGTGATGCCGCTGTATTTAGTTTGGCTAAACTTGCAATCAGGCTTTAAAGGTCCCAGATGGTGAAATTGCGTTTTTATTGTGTTTTGTGGTTGTTCTAAACTTGGAGGTGTAAAATAAAAGCTGCAAAGACATAAAGACGTTCACTTCAGCAGTTCCTCAAGCCCCCGACACACTAGTTAGCCTCCCAGCTCTACAAGCCAGAAGAATTTGACCAAAGTGCTTTGCATCACCGACCTAACCAATAGCTGTGTAGAACAAACTGTGACTGACAGCTCTGGCTATCAACTAAAAGACACAGACTGTGTGTTCTTCCTGAAAGGGGGCAGGAACAGCAACAGTTGTCTGGTTTTCAGAGCAAAACCAGGAGTTTTACAGTCATGATGAAATGATCCAGCGTCACAGTATTTTGAGTCAAAAGCTGAAAGACTTACTGGAGGACCATGTTAGACTTTGGTTACATTGCAGAAAGAGACACAACATGTCACCTTTAATCATGCACGAACTTTAGACAACTTTAGAGTAGAAGTCTTTATTACCATGAATACTTTACAGCATTGTAAAATTCTGCATATCTCAATTGGGGTCAGAGAGCAGGGTCAGCCACGGTACGGTGCCCCTGGAGCAGCAAGGGTTAAGGGTCTTGCTCAAGGGCAACAATGGCAGCATTGAGGTTTGATCCTTCTGATCAGTAGCTCAGAGACTTAAGACGTTGAGCCACTGCCCACGTACTAGAACGGCGCAAACACATGAATTCAGCAGCACTGAGTCCAAAAGATTAAGGATAGTGGTTGCTCTGGTCCACCAGGGTTGATTATATGTAAACTTGTGCACAAGATGAATTACAGGACAAAGAGAGGGCTGGTAGAGAGACAGACAAGATGGTAAAAACAGGATTGGTTGAGGAGTGATGAGGCCACCAATGCAGCGACTCACAGGGATTTGTCCCAGCATGCCTGATGGCCAGTTCATCACTGGAAGTGTCCCAACTGTATTAGTAACCTCAGGCCAGCAGAGGTGGCACTTCATTAACCATCCATCCATCTACATACCATTTATTCCTCACTAGGGTCATGGAGTCTATTCCAGCCAATCAGGATGAAGGCAGGAGACACTCTGGACAGGTCACCAGTCTATCACAGGGCTACACTTAAACCAAGCACACTCACATTCACACCTACGGACAATTTAGAATCACCAATTAACCTCAACATGTTTTTGTACTGTGGTAGGAAGCCAGAGAACCTGGAGAGAACCCACGCTGCATGAGGAGAACATGCAAAATCCACGTAGAAAGATCCTGGTGTCCTCACCAGGATGCGAGCCAGAGATCTTTGAGCTGTGAGGCAACAGTGCAAACCACCGAGCCGCCTTGCAGCCCTACTTTTAATAACTCAATAGCTCAAGAATTTTAATTTTTAAACATTTTTCAAAGAGAAAATTATACAGTAATATGCATTTTCTCCGTGTGCATCTTTCCCTGTTTGCAGCCAGTGTCACTGACAGTGAAGAAACAAGTGTAGTCAGCCAAGTGTACAAGAGAAGGCCATATAGCTGACATCTGGAAATAAATCTAATCTCTCTTGATATCAGATTTCATGTAAAGCAATACAATTTGAATAAATTCTGTATTTTGATGCTAATCAGTGGAAAAGTATATTGAAGGAATCTAGGACAGATCTGGACTTGGAGTCAATCGAACTGTCCTATTTCTACATTTACTGCCTGTTTTAAATCCCTGCAACATTTCAATGGGATTCACACGTCAGCTTTGACTACACCTCTCCATAACCCTCCATTTCTCCTTTATGAGCCATTAATATGGTAGATTTTATGGTGTGTTTAAGATCAGCATCCTGTTTAAAAGTCCATTTCCAGTTGAAATTCAGCTTTTGGACATACTGATTTCAAATATTTAGATATGATGCCGAATTCATTAAGTCAATGATTGCAAGCTGCTCACCTCAGTCGGTCCTGGAAAAGCTGCTGTCTTTGGTCTGCACCAAACACGTCTACATTTTATGTGGCCAAATAACTCAGTCTTTGATTTGTCCGTCCAGAACACATTATTCCAAAAGGCCTCCTCATGTGTTCATTGGAACACTAGTTTGACTCTAATGTGTTTTTGGATAGAAAAGGCTTTTTCCTGGCATGTCAGCCATGTAGCTCCAATTTGTGCAACCTCCTTGTGATTGTAGACACATGTTCTGTATGACCAGCAGTTACAGAGTTACCTGAACAGGTTCTTGAAGGTTCTTTTTACATCAAACAATCTGCTCTTGGGCAAAATCTATGTCACTTGTGGATGAAGTTTCTTACAGTGGAATGATTTGTTTGAATGAATGTGGGGATCTTTCCAAACTTTGTTCAGACTCAGAGGCGTCCACAACCTTTTTCCTGAAGACCTTAGGGAGCTTTTCGGATCGTGCGATGATGACAGCATGTACTTCAGTGGCAGCGAGGACAGCAGACCGTAGATGTCCAATCATTAAAATCAAAATCAGGAGATCCAGATTATGTGCCAATGATTAGACCCTCTTTGAGAGTGACAGACGGGACCTCTGATTTTATGACAGTGGAAGTGCAGTATACAATATGATATGATAAAACAAGCCTTTCTTAATTCCACAGTGGGGGACTTTGCATTGTTAAAGATCAGATTCAGATTCATTTTATTGTCATTGCAACAAGTACAACGAAAAATAAGAGGAGGAGGAAGTCTGGCCTTCTTGGACTGTGCTGTGCACACAGAAGAAGACAGGAGCCTGGACATAAAAATCTACAGAAAACCCACTCACACAGACCAGTATTTGCTGTTTGACTCCCACCACCCACTGGAACACAAGCTGGGAGTAATAAGAACCTTACAACACCGGGCTCTGAATGCGCCTACCAGGACAGCAGGAAAGGAGGAGGAACAAAAGCACATCAAGACAGCACTCAAAACCTGTGGCTACCCAAACTGGTCTTTCATCAAATCCTCTACAAAACCCAGAGGACACAGAGAAGAAAAGACCAAGAAGCGAAACAACATAGTCATCCCCTATGTTGTAGGAGTTTCTGAAAAACTCAGGAGGATTTTCAACAAACACAACATTCCAGTACACTTCAAACCCACCAACACCCTGAGACAGAAACCGGTTCACCCGAAGGACAAGACACCGAGACACAAACAAAGCAACGTGGTGTACGCAGTTCAGTGCAGTGAGGAATGCCTAAACCTGTACATTGGGGAGACAAAACAATGGCTCCACAAGCGCATGGCTCAGCACAGAAGAGCCAGCTCCTTAGCAGGTGGACCTCCTTAGTCCCCCTGCATCTCAAGGACTAAGGACACTCATTCAAAGACAACAACTTACAGATTTTAGTCAGGGAGGACAGATGCTTTGAGAGAGGGGTGAAAGAAGCCATCTATGTCAAACCGGAAAGACCATCCCTCAACAGAGGTGGAGGTCTGAGGCATCACCTCTCACCTGTTTACAATTCAGTCCTAAGATCTCTACCCAGGAAGATGAAACCACATTCACACCTAGCCACTAAAGACCCTAACGAACCCCTTTGTGGCAGGGAGAGCATGAATGACTCAGGTGTTAATGGCTCCTTTAGGATACAAGTATGTGGAACTCCCAACTAGTCAGTCAGAACTGATGAAGCCTCTTGGATGAGAAGTGAAACGCCTTCAAGGAACACAAACAAGTCCAGCTGTTACGATTAATCTACCAGACTAACGAAAAGTAAGGTGCAGGCATTTCAGTGCAAAAACAAAATATAAAAACTTTGCAAAAAACTATATACAATATAAAAGAAATAAATATATATAACCTCTATTAAAAAAAGGTGAAATTAAATAATAAGCAGCAAAGGGGATGGTGTTGATATTTAAGAAATGCAAGTAGAAAACTGAAAAATACACATAAGTACTGGTTCCTACATATGGATTCAGCTTGTTCAAGTTCCTCTGAAAATAGAAATAACAATATTGCACATGTCAATGGTATCGCATGGTATCTTTCATGCATAGACATACTGATAGAGCAGTACTAAAATCGCACAGACTTGATCTATTTTGCACAGATTTTTCTGTAAATAGAATGATACTCATATTGTTCAGCTGAACAAGCTGTTTTATGAGATTATGATGGCAAAATGCTCTATGTCAGCATCTACTCATCTGAAATTATTGTTATTTACCTACAATGAAAGGAACTAAACATGATAAAGAAAAAATACAGAAGAAACAAATAACAAATAATAGAGGTATTCTCTGACCCTACAGTGTCCTGTTTAAGCCTAATAGTGTTCAAGCATCCGATACCAGTTGCAGCGTCTCTGGTTCCATCTTCTGCTGGAAAGTCACTTCTTATCAAAGGTATCAAGTTTTTCAGCTTTGTGGCTTCAGGTATTACATCCCACATGCTTTTGTGTTGTATTGAACCAGTTCAACCTGAACATGTAGCGTCAGGGGTGAGGGGGTTTAGAAGAATCTATGTTGGAGTAAATCAAGACCAGGGTGGCTACTTTTAAAAATACTTATAAATTATATAAATAACTGTGACTATAGGTCAAAACTGAATAACATGACAAGAAACTAGCAGGTAACTGGGGTAACGATACAGTACTTAGATATAGCAGAGAACTGGTTTTTGATTGTGTTTTGTATGTCTTAAAAACTTGGAGGTGTAAAATAAAAACTGTGACAATATAAAGATGCTTAATCCTGCCATTTCTCTTGTCCCTCCCCCATAACTAGGTTGCCTCACAGTTGTGTCATGATGAGGAAGAAAGCACAAACTATCACCTGCTGCTGAGAGACGTTTGCTCAGGATGGTCAAGAGTCAACCAAGAATCACCAAAAAGCTGATCTGCAATGAATTAGAAGATGCTGGAACACTGACGTCAGTGAAGCATCACCATGAGCTGAGAGGCTGCCATGCAAGAAGGAAGCCTTTCTTCCACAAGCAGCACATTAAACTAACTGAACTTTGCTGCTGATCACATGGACAAAGAAAAGGCCTTCTGGAAAGAAAAGAAACAATTCAGCTTTTGGCCACAATTACCAAAAACATATTTGGAGGACAGAAGATGAGACCTTTAACCCCAAGAACACTCAATCTACCATCAAGCATGGTGGTGGCAGTATCATGCTCAGAGTTTGTTTCGGTTCCTGTGAAACTGGTGCTTCACACAAAATAAACAGACTAATGAAGAAGAGGATTACCTCCACATTCTTCAGGAAAATCTAAAATCATCAGCCAGAAGGTTGGGTGTTTCAACAATGCAATGACCCAGCACACATCAAAAGTGGTAAAGAAATGGTTAACATTAGTTAGAAATATGGTTGTAGACTGGTCTCTCCAAAGGTTGACTTACACCACACCAAGAACCGGTGGACTGCACTGAAGAAACAAGTCTGTGTGAGAAAGTCAACAAATTTAGTTCAACTGCACAAATTCTGTCAAGAGGAGCGGTCAAAGATACAACAAGAACCACGTAGGCGGTTACCAAAGCACCCAGTTGATGTGAAAATGTCCAAGAAATGTTTAACCAAATGTTGGCATTGCTGTATGTATATTTATGACCCAGCAGAATTTGTCATATTTCCAGAAGACCTATAATAAATCTGTAAAAGAACCAAAATGCATGACTGTTTTTTTTGTGTGTGTGTGTGTGTGACAAAGATGATTTACGTTACACTAATTCCGTTGTAGAAAATTACAGGCGTCAGTGGGAACTCAAGACTGCCATGATGATATACATGGTCTTTACAAGTGTAAGTAAACTTTGGTGTATGACTGTGTATATATATATATATGGGTGTGTTATTTCAGTCTTGCTTATATATACATATATATATATATATAGTAGGGATGAGCGATATATCAGCGACCACATTGGTATCGGCCGATATTAATGTTTTTTTTTCCCCATATATTGGTATTGATCCGAAGAACAAATTTAGCGGATGTGAAAAACCGATGATTGTCTAACATTAGCACCTTCGTCTGTACATTTGATATTGCTGCTATTTCACAGATGAACTTGAATGTTAAATATGTTAAAATATGTTTTAACTGTGTTATGTAATCAAGAAGACTATGTGGTCTAATTTGGTATGGGCTTCTTTTGAACAGTTTTCACGTTCTCACAGTGCTTACTAACACTCATTCTTCAGTGTGAACAAAAATTGAATATCGACATCGGTAATATCGGTTATCTGCGATATCAGAAATCTTAATATCGGATATCGGAATCGGCCAGAAATGCTAGTATTGTGCATCGCCAGTTGAAACCAAAAGGTTACATACACTGTATAAAAAGACATAAAACCTTTTTTTTTCTCACTATCTGACATTAAATGAGACGAAACTTTTCCTGTTTTAGGTCAGTTAGGATTACCAAAATTATTTCTATTTGCCAAACGCCAGAATAAAGAGAGAGAGATTTACTTTTTTTTTGTTTTTTTTATTACTTTCTTCAATCATTTAAAACAGAAATGAGAATAATAGTTTTGTTTCCTGAGCTATAGAAACTTTAAACAGTAAAAAAGTTCCTCTGTTGCTCAATTGTCCTGCTGAGGAAGTTTCATATTGTCTATAAAGCAGCTTGTAAACTCATGTAATGAGATTCCAGATTTATTTGTCACAAGCTTTGTCACAAGACATTATAAAAGCACAAATCTTTGGAAAAACAATAGAAAACTAGAAAAAAAAAGTCCCAAATATATATAAAAAAAGTTATTGTTATTATAATAATGAATAAAGTTATTCTTGCGTTGCTGCACATTGGTCCTGCTGTTCACTGGCTGACTGTAACTTCTCATGTTACACAACTATCGGCGCAGCAATGATTCGCTGAGCTGCAGCTGCGTCTGTCTCCGGTTGGCTGGATGGTCCACGTCAGCAGTCAATAAGTCGGAGCTCAGATGTATCTCAGTCTGATCATCTCTTCCTGGTTGGGAGCCTGTTGACACATCGCACCTACTTGTTGTAAGTAACCGCTCTAGTTTTGCTGCTTTTTGTTTCTCCAAATTGGAATGAACGCGTCTAAAAGTCGGATCAGCTGCTCACTTTCTCTGCTCGCTTTGTTCCACTCGTTGCTCCCACAGGTGCCAGAAAAAAAAAAAAAACTTTTCTACCAAATGACACGGATTTCTGGTGGAAACGAGGGGAAATAAAAGCAGCCGTTCAAAGCCGAAAAGAAGCCAAAGTCTCCGGACGGTTACGATGAAGACGCGCGTAATAAGGTGAATGAACGCGGAGTCTGCTTCTGACAAAAAATGAGGTTTCGGCTGCTCAAGCGGAATCTGCTCGCTCTGCTGGGAGTTTCCTTCGTGGTTGTGACTCTCTTGTTTTCAACACGTGTGTTGATAGTTTCTGAGGAGGTTGGTGGAGGAGACACGAGCGGATCGGGCCCGCGGGGGCACCGGCCCGTGCGCTCCGACGGACCGGTGAGGTTCAACTTTGGCTCGCAGTCAGAGCTCACTCAGTCCGTCTACAGTGCCAATTACAGGCAGTGCGTCCACAATGCCGACAAGTTCCCAGGAGAGCCTCAGCTGGTGCTGGTGGTGCAGGTCCACAACAGGCCCGAGTACCTGAAACTGCTCATCAAGTCTCTGGAGAAAGCTGCAGAGGTGCACAGCTTCCTGCTCATCTTCAGCCATGACTACTTTTCAGAGGAAATCAACACAATTGTGCAAGGGATACGTTTCTGCAAGGTACTGCAGATTTATTTCCCCTTCAGCACTCAGCTGTATCCCAGTGAGTTTCCTGGGCAGGATCCACGAGACTGCCCTCGAGACATGTCCAAGGTCGACGCTCTGAAAACAGGATGCCTCAACGCTGCACACCCCGACTCCTATGGACACTACAGGGAGGCCTTCATCACTCAGACCAAACACCACTGGTGGTGGAAGCTGCACTTTGTGTTCGAGCGAGTCCAGGCCATGCAGGGCTACAGCGGCTTTGCAGTGTTTCTGGAGGAGGACAACTACATCTTACCAGACTTTTCCCATTTTTATAAATCAATGATAGAGCTCAGGAAGAGCCGCTGCTCAGACTGCGACCTGCTCGCTCTGGGGAACCACAACGGCGTGACTGATTTTAGCAGACTGACCAATAAGGTGTTGACCACTGGGTGGATGTCCACTAAACACAACATCGGCATGGCCATCTCCAGGGAGGTCTACTACAAGCTGATGGGCTGCAGCAACGACTACTGCACCTACGACGACTACAACTGGGACTGGACTGTGCAGCACCTCTCAGGAACCTGCATAGCGAAGCCCCTCAAGGTTCTGGCAGCGCAGGGCTCCAGGGTTCTCCACACCGGGGACTGTGGGCTTCACCAGAAGGAGAACTGCAGGCCAGAATGGGCCTCGCAGAAGGTTGAGGAGAGCCTTCAGACGGCCAAGGAGGGCCTCTTTCCTTCATCTCTTGTCCTTACCGGTGTAGAATCAGCGGAGCACAAAGCGCACATGAAGAACGGAGGATGGGGAGACATTCGAGATCACATTCTATGCAAAAACTACGCCAAACGTCTTTGAACTGTGCCTAAGATATTCTGCAGATGTGCCATCTTAAAGGACTTTTCAGGGGCTGTAATGTTTTTTGATTTTCTTTCTCTCTTCCAAGAAATGGAATCAAATCAAATCTAAGAATATTGAACTTTGTGTTCAAATCTTTTGTTGTTCATTCACCAAAGCTGCACTTGTGCCAAATCCTTTTTTCTTGATTTCACTGTTGTGTTTAATGCGTACAAGCTCGGTCATGCTGTTCAAACTTCATGCCTCCAGCTTTGTGTATCTCTGGGTGTCCTACAAACCAAAACAGTAGATTAGATTTATTGCACAGTGATTAATGTGCTAACCATATCAAGACTGTGCATGTACACATGATTTGCAGTTCTGTGTGCAAATATATTTGCGTGACTGGGAACAATGCACATCATGTTTTCTCTGTGTGCTTTTTATGGTACGGTTTTTAAGTGTGACAACAAAAAGGCACATGTACTGTACAGACTCTTATGTTTAATCAAAGTGTGTGTGACAATCTTCAATATCATGGGAAAGTTGTAGTTTATACAACAGCTCTTTCTTTTCAAATTGACCATTGAATTCAGTGATTTTGACATTTTTTTTCTTGTAATGGACTGATGTAACATTCAGTTTCTGTCTGTTTGTAACCAGGGTTTTTTTTTTTCCTGAGGAATTGTGGCCAGACACCACTTATTTAATCGGTCTGGTTGTGAAAAAACATGAGCTGAATTGATTTTTTTCTTTGAGGTGAGAGGGGATGAGTGTATATTTGCTTTCAAATAGGCAAAAAAGTGACCTTTTGGAACCAAGATTTCCGCTGTACAAACATCTGTGATGCTGCCTTTCTAGATCTGCACCTTTTTTTTGTGAGCAAAACTGACTTTGGGATGTGACATCTGAGAACAGAATGAACCTGCTTGTGAACCTGAGATTTTTTTTTTTTTTTAAAGGGAAAGAAAAGTTTCCTTTTATCCTTTTATTGTTCAAGTTGCCTTGTTGCAGTGTGAAACAAAATCAATTAATAGAAGCATAATGATGCTTTTAGTGCCTTTAATCTGACCAAAAGTGCCTTCTTGTTGAAACATAAGACATTTCAAAGGTACACTGATACCATTGTCATTGACAAAGTATGTTTAAGATATTTTTTCCAAAGCCGGGAACTTGTACTTGTCCTGTGAGATTTTTTTATGCCGGTGTCTTTATTTGTTAGATTTTGAGGGAAAATGAAATTTCAATTTTGATTTCAAAAATATCTTTACTATGAAAAGTTTTTGCAACACAGGCATTCTTAACATGTGTCTGCCTACAAATATCTGGTTTAACCTGATACTGGTGCACCTCAATGTGCCTTAGGGAGATTCCCGATGTACAGTATGCAATGAATGTGATAATAAAGTAAATTCTATTTTTTTGTTGAAAAGCACAATCAGTTCTTAAACAACACGGCAAAGATGACCTGACATACAAAGATGTACTTTGTAAATATGGACTTTATCTGGTGTGTTTGTGTTTGTGTGTGTGTGTGAATGTGGGTTGTTTGGCAATTTCTTAGTTATTGACAATGAGACCAACCATTTTTTTGTCTTTTTTTTGGGGGGGGGGGATTGTTTTCTTGTTTCTTTCTGATCATCACTTGAAGTGGCTGTCCATCGTTCACTCTAATGTTTGCCAAATGGAAAAATAAAAAGAAGTTGAATTTCCATTGTTTTTTTATAGATTGAACTATAGCCTGTAAGACTAATTATACACATTACATGTTCTTGCATAACTGAGTAACAATAACTGATTGTAACGGAGCCAGTATTTAGTGAACACACTTCCAGTTAATGTCATCTTGTACTCATTATGTAGCAGGTCAACTAAACATACAAAAAAGTGAACTCTATCCACAGGAAATATTGCAACTCAACAGCTATGGAGGGTAAAGTTTCAAACAATAGTCAAAAATTGACTCATGTTTTATATGAAACTGTTGTTTTAAAATCATCTATTATTATTGAACTGTTCTTCTGCACTGTTATGCAGCTCATAGGGAATCTGTATTGGGTTTTCCATGTACAGCATTAACCCTAATTTATGCTCTAAATTAGTCAAGTAAGGTGTTAAGAGTGTATAATATAAATTTGCGTGAGTGTAGGGTCTCAATATTTAATATAATTGGGTACATTTATATTATATATCATATTTTAGGGTAGGTTTTTGTTTTTACTTATTTGGAAAACATGTTGTTTTAAATATGCTTTACAAATAACAGTGGCTTGACCTGACTCTGATTTTGAATCATCCATTGTTTTAGCACTTCTTTCAAGATAATTCTACTAAAAGTGAACAGCACTGCAAACTGTGAGCTCATTGTGTCTGGTGTGCCTATAATTAGTACCCAGTTGCAGAGTTATTTTGGGAGAAAGTCCAAAGAAATTGATGGGAAATTACACAACTCCTGCAAAAATAGACTTTATTTCTATAGCCCCTATCAAAACTGGAGTTACAAGGTGCTTTAGGAAAAGAAGAGCAACAATAAAACATTTAAAAAAGACCATAAAACACTAGAAAAGACATAAAATATACAAATGCCTGTCTGGACAGATGGGTTTCAAAAGGCTTTTCAAACTGAAGCATTGACTGAGCCGTTCTGACAGAATGGGGGAGCTTGTTCCACAGTTTTGGACCTAAAACAGTGAAAGTATCCCTCTTTATTTTGTCAAAGTTTTACCAGCAACTGGGCTTCTGAGCTGTGGGGTCAGGGTGCAGAATAAGAGGTTAAAAGTTGTTGAATGGAGCCAGAACATGCAGAGATTGAAGAATGTAACGATTAAAAAAAAATAACTACATTGATCAGTCATCCCAGGCAGTGTCTGTGGCTGCTGTGACATCTTTGCAGTGGTTTCATCATGATCTTTACACTTTCAGTGCCTGTTGTGCTGCTGAACAAAAGACATCTGGGGTATTTTTCCGGACGCACGTCATGTGACCGAACCGCGGCTTCTCATTGGTCAGCTTCTACTCCGTGTTTATTTCCGGAAGTAAGTTGTTGTCAGTCTCAGACTTTCCATCAGGACTATCAAACCTCAAATCTAAAGCACCGCTCCGACAGGTAATCACTTTGACAGTGTTTAAACTATTCAAATTATTATATTCAGCCGTGTAAAAGTCAGTTGTCACACCGCCGAAACACACTGTGCTTACATGAGTACATGTAGCCAGTGTTAGCCGTTAGCTGTTGCTCCGTAGCTTACGTAATGGACTTTTAACTACAACAGACAAATACTAATTGAAATACTTTTCATAGCAGCCCAAAGTAACATTAGAGGTCTTGTGTGGTTTTTATTTGCTAATAAGTTTGGTTCAGTGCCGTTTCAGAGTCACATTGCGGCGAGTTGTAGCCACCGACTCGGAGAGATGACGTTAGCCAAGATCACACATTTGCTAGCTAATGCTGCTGCTTAATCGATATCCCGTTAAAAGTCATCAGTTATTCAGGAGATCGCCCACTTCTCTAACAGCGTTTTTGAAACGTCAGTACCACAGAGATAACTTATCCTTTAACTGATTGTCTTTCAGCCTCTCTAGGTGTGTCCACATTCACAGGATGGCACATTGGTTTCACAGAAACCCGCTGAAGGCAACAGCGCCTGTGTCCTTTAATTTCTATGGAGTGGCAGGGAGCCCCGCTGCCAATAAGATATGCAAGTATGTCTTATCTGCGCTAAATGCGGTGTTATCGCAGTGGACTGTGACTGTGGCCATGATCACAAACACAATTATTTAATTGCTTATTCGTTCCACTCTTCTCTCTGATCATGATGCAGTGACACTCATGGCCTGCTATTGTTTCTGTTGTTTGGTCACAGTCACCTTGTTTCCTGACAAAAGGCAATGACGTGTAATCACTCTGAATAGTTCAAGCATGACAAAGCATCAGTTGACTGCTGTTGCCTTTCACATCCAGTGACCTGAGGACAACCAGGGCGAGACTGCTGGAGATGTTCACCGATGTCACCTGCAACCCAGAGATCATGAAAAATGCCACAGATGCTTACTTCTCCCTCCTGCAAGGTACACACGATTAGCACATGTATGATCTTGCCTATTTTTGTTGCGGTCTTGTGAAGCTTGTAATCTCTGAACATGCACAGTGGCAAGTTAGTCACGCTAGTCGTGCAAACTCATCCTGATCACACAGAAAGAACTTCATTTTAATTCTGGTGAAGTTTTTCTACATGATGGATAAGGCTGTGTACACATCGGCAAATTTCAATTTCATTGAATACCGCTGTCACAAACAAATGGAGTTTTGAGTTTAAATATTTCACCCAGTAGTCAACCAAAGAAAGTCTTGGTCGGCTGAAATCATACCTTCTCTTCAGCCAATCAAATCTGCACATTATCTGTACACTTTTCATTATAGCTAAATTGGTCATAGTGCACTGAATGCACGCTACCCGCTACCCTTATTAGCATTAATGAATTAGAAATAAATCTAACTATCTAGTATTTGCAGTATATTAAACTGTTGTAACTTGGTTATGTTATACTGAAATGACAACTGATGCAGAGCAGACCGGCATACACCTGCTCGTATTAATAGGATTTCTGAAAACTGAACTTTATCTACTGGTGATCCCAGCACAAGAACTATTGAGGAATGTAATGCAGACCAGTTAGCCTACGGTTTTAGACGATGTATGATGTTGGTTGTTGAGCTGTGATAGCCAAATCGCTGTTTGTAAAGTTTACATTCCACTTTCTAGCCCTCTGTCTGCAGCTACACAGACATGGTGGCAATTATTTTCGAGCTGGTTCCAGCTGCAGCCTTTGTGTAAATATCACATCGCCTCAATGCAGAATTGGCACGAGTGGATAGAGAGTGTACTGACAGAGTGGTATAAGATCAGTTGTCCAACCTTAAGGGGAAATTAAAAGGGAAAGCTTGATGTTAGATGGTTTAAAGCCATTTCATTATGAAAATAATCACTCAGATTTGTACAGTTATTCATTTTTAATCATGTCATTGTTGAAAAACCGTGATTGAAATAAGTGATTGCAAACATACATATATTGTGAACATTTCTTAGAAAACCACCTGCGCTTTGTGTGACACACTGTACTCATTGTGAATTCTGTTTCTGTTTGCCTTCTAACAACGCATCTGTTTTTGTTTTCTGATTTTTGCTTTGCACCTAACCAGCTGCTTCTCTTGTTTTAAACATTGGTTTATGAAAAAATAGGTTTTATTGCATCCTTGGATGGAACTACACAGGAGAACAAGATGAGGTTCATCCAAAACTTTAAGTGGACTGACACCTTACAAGGAAACACACCAAGGTAAAACCACAGAATCCTGTCTGGTAGTTGGTAGAAGGAGTGAATTTGTGCAAAGAAACCAACATGAACCAGCATGATAGGAATTTAGAATAAAAATAACAATTACAATTTTTAACCAGCTTGGTTTTTAATAGAGATTTTGTGTCACATGGTCAGAAACAACATGCAAATGCATAATTTCTTACTCTTAAGGTAATGTGGCCGTATTGCCCTTGCTGTGCACTGATGAATCATTCCTATTGTTTAGCATACTCACCCCTCAGAATCCCATTTTGAGTCAGGAAATAACCCTTAACATGTGCAGGTAGATTCTGAAGAATTCTGAAATATGGAACTCTTGGCAGAGCTGATCACTTCTTAAACTTAAAAAAACAACAACATAAAAACACAGGGTTCAGAGTTTCTTCTTTTAATTATTTTGATTCAAGTGGCAGAAGTGACATACACACTTAATGGCTGTGATATCTCGCATGTTATTGGGTATAATTGCATAAGACAGTCTTCATAGCAAGACTGACCTCTGCTCTGAGCACCATGTCGAACACTTCCACTTATTACTTGGCAAGAGTCGTTTGTACAGTAAAATAAATCAGCTGCTACAGCCATAGTGAGCCAGTGTTTCAGAGGTGTTGATTTTTAATCTAACCAATGTTGACTTGTGTGCTTCTATCTGTGTGTGTAACCCACAGTTTCTCTTTGCTGTCTTCCCAGTGCCCAGCAGGATGCAGTCTTTGAACTGGTCTCTATGGCCTTCAATGTAGCCCTGTGGTACACCAAGTTTGCCTCAAGACTAGCAGGGAAGGAAAAGTAAGTACTTTGTTGAGCGTATCATTGAAGTCATCGTTGTGTTCCATCATTGTTCATTTATTGTGTTGTTAATTTGAACTGTTTGAGGCGTACAGTCTTTCTTTTTCCTGTTTAATAGCATAACAGAGGCTGAAGCGAAAGATGTTCACCGGAGCTTGAAGGTTGCTGCTGGAATATTCAAAAATCTCAAGGTGACGTAGATGTACAGGCAAATTAGTAGTAGAAAACAACATTTATAGTTACACCCTCAGTCTTATGTCCAAACCCTGAGTTGTAGTGGATACAGAACTCTCCTTTAAGAAAAGCCCTTCAGAATACACATCTTTATTGAGTTAAACACAAACTTTATTCTGATTGGTGCTTTTCATTCTGCTAGGAACAATTAATAACTTGTTATTCTCGTTGTTTTGCCATCTTTCCTGCAGGAGATCCACATCCCTCGCCTCATCACTCCGGCCGAAAAGGGCAGAGACCTGGAGCCCAGAGTGATCGACGCATATATCATCCAGTGTCAAGCAGAGGCGCAAGAAGGTAGCAGCAGTTTCACTGACATATACGAGCAGGAGTGATTAAGCTGAAGTTATCACTGTGACATGATAATATATGAAGAACTCTATGATTTACATTGCTAATATTATCCTGCAGTTTTGAACTGTAAAGCCTTCTATGTCTTTCACTACTACAAGATCCAAATCCAAGACAAATGATCCTTGATCTGATCCATTCTGTCATGAATTGAAATAATACAACATTGTGCTCATGGCTGGATGAAGTACCAGTGCAGCATAAACTAACACTTTCACTTTTTTTGTATACCAAAATATATTTGGAGAGATCCAATAACAGCAGATACTCATGGGAATTATAAATATTACATTGACAGTTATCCATAATCACCATCATGAATAATTTATACCAAGTTCAGTTCTTTACCGTCTCCTCTTTTTTTTTTTCCTTTGACAGTGACAATCGCCAGAGCAATTGAACTGAAGCACAACGCCACACTCATCGCAGCGTTGGCATTTGAGACGGCAAACTTCTATCAGAAAGCTGGTCAGTATTTTAGCATGTGGTGTTTTTTGTTTGCCGTTTTTTGCATTTGGCCTTTATCAGATTGTGCAGCAGAGACAGGAAATGCAGGGTAAGAGGGCAGGGAAACTGCATTCAGCTGGAGTTGAACCAGGAACCCAGTTGCTGAGGGCATTTTATCTCATGTGGTTTTATCTCAGCCCAACTCAGGAAGCACCAAACGTGTGCTTTAGCTTGTCTCATCAAGCATCACAGTACACATTACAGTTTGAATGTAGATTTATGTAAAGAATGAAATTCATATCAATGCAGGGCTAAAGCCATTCCATTTTATTGACTTTGTTAGCATGTCCATATAGTGTTTTTTTTTTAATATCATGAGTGAAATAAGCAGTCATGACTCAGTATTTCCACCTTAACACTGCAGTGCAGCAAAAACACAGATTCAGACTTTCAGGGTTTCATACGTATCAAACCAAAGGAACAAATCCTGTCATCTTGCAGGTCTTTCTGCATCATTACTTTTCAGAGTCAGTCTCCACTTCTAATATATATTTGCTTAATTAGTATAACAGCTTTTTAATGTCACAGAGTAGTTTTACAGTGTTTGAACAGGGTCACAGTTGAGCTGATGTGCTCTAGCTGCTGCCATCTGTAGTTGGGAATGGATGGGCAGGGACTTCATAGATCTGTTCTAGAGCAGCCAGTGGTGTAGAGTTACATTTCAGCCATTTTAAGGCAGGAAAGGATTATTTTCATGGAAGAAACTTCTAAATATGTAACACTGATACACAGAAATGAGATTTTACGAGTGAAATCAATCACCAGAAAGCGACTTTATTGCGAGTTTGCGTATGAAATGCATACCTAGTGAGGACTAAAGCCATTCCCATTTTACAACATGCTGTTAACGATGTTTCTGTGTCTCTAGACCACACGCTGAACACCTTGGAGCCAGAGTGCAGCAGCAAGTGGAGGAAGTATCTTCAGCTGAAGCAGCACTTTTACATGGCTTATGTAAGTCAACGCTACAGCACTGCTTTAGCTGACAACTATCCCTCCACACAAAGACAGGAACCGAATGAGAAATCCAGCTCCAGATTACACTCATTAATTCTGTTTGCAGGCGTACTGCTATCATGGACAGACACTCCTGGCGAGCGACAAGTGTGGCGAAGCTATAAGATCCCTCCAGGAGGCAGAAAAGTGTATGTACAGCTACGTCACAGACACACTGTTGTAGCTGAAAATGTTTTTATTTTTAAACTACACACTGTGTTAGTGTATTATTTTACCTCAGTTTGTACTTCTTTTACAAAAATACCTTGATGGACAACCTTATTGAAAAGTACTTTATTCTTTGTGTTGACTTTAATACAATCAGTGTCTCGCCACTGAAAGCACAAGTCAATCAGATGATGTTCACACGACATACAGAAGCCTGTTGTTGTGTTATTATAAATGCATGTATTGTTTAGGTTGTCTTGCATTCGGCAGCATAACTTTCCACACTATCTGTCAATTCCAGACTACAGCACTTACAGAACATGTTATCTGCTCATTTCGGTTCAGTTCCAAGTATCTGAGGCATAATGAAGCACTGGCACGTCAACCGTGACCCTGGTGTTTCCTGTGTGTTTGCTTCCTGTGTGCAGCTGTGGTAGTTTTGGAGGCATCTTATCATGAAACGGGAGGGTGAAGTTTAGTTGCCCGCTTCCCCTCCTTAACCTCCGTGGATTCTTTTTTGTATTGACACAAAGACGTTTCTTGTTTAGGCTACTCTCGTGCTGAGGCGCTGTGTAAAGAGTATCGTCAGACCAAAGGCCCGGGTACCACGGCCAAACCATCGGAGCAGCTGTTCTTCCTCAAACTGGGCGGCCTCATTAAGAACACACTGGAGAAGTGCCAGAGAGAAAATGGCTTCATGTGAGTCACTCAGAGCAGAGACGCACAAACAGGCGCGAAGGCCGAACACATCGCTGGTCTCGTTGAAAACACTGATATCTCTGACATATTTTAGTGGAAACATTGATGCACTTTAGATTGTGCAAGAAAATCCACACAGTCTTTTTCATTTATGGCAACAACTGCTGATGTTTTTAAACTAAACACAAGTGCACTGATCGTTTTACACACACATGTGCATCCAACTCTTGTGTTTAGTATTGTAGAAGGTAAGTAATACTGTTTGATCAATGTCAGCTAACTCTCATATAACATCTGATTTTCACAATGTGTGTCTCTTCAAGCTCATATAAACACATGATGACGGTGCATATTAACAACAGCTGGATGTCAGTTACCCTCTTAATAATAATAACAGACGCTCACAGATTGTGCACTGCCTCAATCCCTGCCACAAGACATCATGCTTTACAGAACAAACAAACTCAGAGTTTCACTTACAAGTATCTGGGCAGTTGAAAAACACATTTTCAGAACAAATATCAAATATCAATCATCTTGCTTTTTTATTTTGGTGCATACTTGTTAAAAAGAAAAACCTCCTAAGGGAAGGAAAGGTTTGTAAAAACAGTCCTGATGTGTCGTAGGAGTACAGGTGGTCGGCCTTTTTCAGGAGGGAAACACAACTTATGTAGGTATAATTAGATAAATATTTATAAATATGGGTTTTTAGCAATAATACTGAAATTAACGCAAGTAATTTTAACGCAAAATATCAGCATCTTCATGATCTGTTTGTGGAGTTTTATTGGTATAATTCAGCACAATATTGTAGACAGTTTAGTAGAAAGAAATCTGCCTCACAGTCATTCTCTACATCAACCAACAGTAGAACATTACTCACTATAAGCCACAAGCTCTCAGACTTGTTACTCAAAGGTTTGGACCTGGTTTGTATTCAAGGTCCGAACAATTCAGAGATCAGACCGAGGTCAGAGCGATTGGTGATACCAAAATGAGAAAAGAAGCCGTTTAATCCCGACTTGGACAGCTGTAACATAATGTAATGTAGCCGTGTATGACTGCCTCTCATGCTGAGCTTTGCTTCTTTTGCTTACACCTTTGACTATGCAAAACATATGCGTGAAAGAAATAAAGCAGCAAAGGCAGCCATATGTGATAATATAAGGAGCTATTATTTGGAAATGATTCTAAGGATGATTTGGTTTTGTGCAGATCAGTTTGGTGAATCTAACTTGGAGCGCTTTCCTAAAAAAAAAAAAAAAAGATGAAAATATTCAGCATTCGGCCCCAAAATGTTCAAAACAAGTTATGATGCTCAAACTTTAATTTGCCTTTGTGTATTTATGATGAGCTTTTCCTACGTAGGCATTTTTGGTTCCTCCAAAAGACGCCAGAGAGAAAGAAAAATAATAATAACTGTTGATAAAAATAGCAATCTAACCAGTTTTGGTAATTGCGATTTCATTTACTGAAGATTGAAAACTGTTTTTGTTTATCTAATGTTCAGAAAAAAAACAGGAAAATGCATAGATTTCTGTCACATATGGTAACTTAGACTTATTACCTTCACTGTACATGAATCGATAATGTTTACAGTTGTGCGTAATCGCTCCCCAAATGCCTGCCCTGAGCCTGGAAAAAAAAAACAAAGTCTTGATTATATTTCACTGCAACACTGAAGCCTTTATGAGGAAAAAAGCGAAACATTTCAACTTAAGTTTCCTAATATGTTATCCTCCTCAGATACTTCCACAAGGTCCCAGCTGAGGCGCCCCAGCTGGAGCTAAAGGCGAGTTACGGCCTGGCTGAGCCAATCGCCTTCGAGCTGCCGTCTCTCAGCGAGCAGTGCACTGCTGAAGTCTACGCCACCTTTGATCTGACCAAGGGAGCCAAAAACGATAAGGTACTGCCGAATGAATGACGCGTAAACACACAGCAAAATGTATTTTTACGCTTGTGAGGTCTGAATTCTTTCAAATTACTGCTTTTTCTCCAGGCCAAACCCAAGGACGAGGAGGTGAAACCGGTGAAGGAACCAGATTTGAAGCCCCAGAAGGACACGGGCTGCGTGGTCTCCTAAACCGTCCACCCGCTGCATTTTCACTATCATGAATTATAACGATGGCATCCATTTTCCCTTCTCATGTAAACCTCCATAGGAAAAAATGTATTTTGTTTTTGTTTTTTTTGCAATATTAATCCATGGTGTTTTACATTTATGCTGTATTGTATTTGAATATGACAGCCATCATCGTCACATCTGAGCCAGAGCCAGTGAAACACCACATCATGTGGCCGCATCCTCAAAACATTTAACTCCAACGGAAACACCTTTAAAAACAGTGCTTTCAGTTTCTGGTTGGCGATTATCTCACAGTTAAAAGAAATCAGCCTTATGGTTTTATTATTGCCTACAGTGTAAACCTGTGTGGCTTAGTGAACCTTTCTGAAGCTCTGGCCTGGTTAACGATGATTTAAATAATGGAGACTGTATTAAATACGCTGAAAGTGGCCTAAAAATGTAGTAGTAGCATCCAAAATGATAAAGCATTTATATCGAACATTTAGCACTACATAGAATGTGCTGTGAATTATAACGAATGAGTAAACGTAGGAAACCGCTTTCCCACAATCAGCCTGTATACTACCTAAATACTGGTGTGTGATTAACAGAAATGCAAATCAGCCGTGGACAGACGAGACTGCATGTGTTGTTGCTGGTGAATTTGGTTTGTTTTAGCTGTAGCAGTTTACAATCAATATTTGATTTGGCTTACATTACACATGTATTATAGTTTTGTTTGGTTTTTTTTGTACATGACATGACGTAGCTGTTTTCTACTCTGACTATTCATTTGAGGGAGCTTTATCACCGGATAAGGCTACATCTTTCTTTACGTGAAGGCTGTGTATTTGGGATATTGGCCCTTATAACAGCAGTCTTTAATTTATTTCTGTTATGTAATATTTTAAAAGACAACTTAAACACTTAAGACGGTATAACTCAGAACTAATGTTTTTGGTCGATTTTAATTTTCTTTCATCGCTGATACACGAAATGCTTACTCTTAGACTTTTCAGCCGCTGTTTTCCATCGTTGACACAGTTTTAAGTACTGTACAAATACAGAGTGTTAGCCCCCTCCTTAAGTTCACAGGACGGGCGTTTGGGAAATTATTTCACCTGCTCTTCAGAACCTGCTTTACAGAAGTCGCTCGCATTATTATAACTCGCCCAGTTTCAGAATCAGACTCCTGGAAACTTGTATAAACTGTAATATACTGCTTACATGAACACATTTAACCAACGTGTATATTTGCTTACCTGAACTAGACTCAAAGAGTAGCTAAAAGCAGATGAGCAAAAACTCCCGTCACTAATTTCTTTATGCCACACTGCAGCATCTTTGCACTTTATTTTCAGTTGTGCGGCAATTCCAGTTGGTTCAGATACTCGTGGTTTGATTTGGTTTTGACTGTCGTGTAGTTCATTACACTTGAAGGAGTAAATTTAATCGCAGAAATCAGACCAATGCTAATTCTTTATTGTCATAGAGTGTTTCACATCAACATGACGGTGTGGACTCTTGTAGCGCCTTCCTCTAATAGTGTCCTTCATGTAAAATGTATTTCAAATGGTATTAAATCATCCATGAAACTCACTTTTTTGCAGGTCTTCTGTGTGTGTATCTCACCATGAATAACTGTAAGTAGTAGATATCTTGAAATACAGTCAACATTGTTCCACAAAATATAAACGATCTGTTAGTAAAAGTTACAGAACAGCTGTCGAATGCGTGGCTTTGGAGGAGCTTTGATAAAAATAGCCT
>NW_007579759.1:0-4933 GCF_000690725.1 Stegastes partitus
TGTGTTAGAGATGATACTTTTCATAACAGCATAAATTTTATGTCATATTTCAACATGAGATTCAGAAAAAAGTCACAAGTTGACTTCACTATAATCAAAGTTTGGTAAATATTTGTTGTAAATGGGACTTTGAATGACAGCTTATGTTTTGTATTATAATTCAACTCACCCAATCACAGATTATTTGATGGACTCGATGAATGGCATGATAAGAATTGAGAAAAGGATATATTTCTCCAAACAGAACCTGACATTCAGTTGTGCCACCGAAATGTACTAAAGATGTGTTAATGGGCAACAGTTTAAAGAATGTCTCTATGAAAACATTTGACAACTAGCCTTCCAAGTCAGCAAGATGGAGACTGAGAAAATGTAGACTTTTGATGAAGACTGTGTGTGAGCTGGTTGTGTTGTAGAAAAGTCACTCGTGTTGAGATGTGTGTTGTTGAGTAGTTTGTCAGGAACAAGCTATATAAGAGTTATAATGAGGTTGAGGAAGCTGAGGCCTTGTTCTGGTAATGTGTTGTTGAGGAAGTGAATTCAGCTTTCGTCGGATACAGGAGATTTGTCTGGTTTGCCGCGACATCCCAGTGAGACAAAGGTCTGAACGGGCATTGTGGTTTAAGAAGTAAAGTTCATCTTCTGGGTTTCTGTCACAAATTTAAGCTGAAACTAAGACAGCAGTATCAACAAAGTGTGTTGTGAAAAAACGTCTATATGTTGCGCACTGCACGTACAAGCCATGTTGTGGACAGTGTCAATCAGGTTGTGTTGACTGTGCTAATTGCTTGCTGGCTTCTATCTGCTTTGTGTTTATTCAAAAGTGGCCCAGGCTAACACTAGTAGCCAGAGTTTCAAAGAAAATGTAGACTTTTGATAAAGAGTGTTTGTGAACTGGTTGTGTTGTGGAAAAGTCACCAGAGTTCAGATTTGTGTTGTTTAGTTTGTCTGGAACAAGCTATATAAGAGTTATAATGAGGTTGAGGAACCTGAGGCCTTGTTCTGCTAATGTGTTGTTGAGGAAGTAAATTCAGCTTTAGTAGGATACAGGAGATTGTCAGGGGGCCTCTGCCAGACGATCCCAGTTCACCCGCACTACGCGTTTGGTTTTACCAGGTCTGTCCGGCAGCCTTCCTCACTATCGGATCCCACTCACCACCAGGTGGTGATCAGTTGACAGCTCTGCTCCTCTCTTAACCCNAAATTATTGTTCTTTTTTTCTCCCCTGAACAGAACAACGTCAGAAAAATGGGATGGCAGATGAAGAGAAGCCCTCTGACTCTCAGAGAAGGTAAAAAAAAAACAACAAAACACTACTGTTGTTTTACTTTTGTCTTAAGTGTGTTTTGATTATCATGGTCAGCTTTAGCTGCTTTATTTAGCTTTTAAAAAAATCAGATCGGAGCCTGACACTTATGACTTACTTTTTTTTTTCACTAGTCTTAATCTTGTAATGTAAGAAAAAAAAAAAAGTTTGTTCCACATGAGTTGACAGATTTGAAGATTACTGTTTCAGCAGCAGGTTTTTAGTGTGTGTGTTGGTATGAAATAAGTAAATTGGATTGGTAGTGGAAATTAGAAGCTATGATGCGACTTACAAGTTCTTGTGCATATTATTTATGATTTATTATTGCCTTAAATGTTCTCGTTCAATAAATGAGTTAACAGCAGAAATTGGTGAACTCGGAAAGCACGTAAGTGTAGGTTTTGGTGAAACCTTATTCAGTTGTTTTTTTGCAGAACTGATCATTATATTTTACTAAAGTAAGAACTCCTTGCCTGCAATGTTTGAAATGGTTAAAAAACATCTTTAATTCTATAAAGGTATTATATTTATTTATCACTTACTTATTCAGAAACAAATGAAATTTTGGCCAGATAGTTTAGAAATCCGTAGAGTTATGTGTTATAAAAATATTTAATTAATGTACAATTTCTGCAGACTCGTTCTGGTTTCACTTGGAAAGGACATAAATATAAACGCTCTTGATAGTTCTGACAAACATGAAGTCAGTTTTGTTGTATCCATAGACCTTTATAAGTTGANTGAGGTTGAAGAAGCTGAGGCCTTGTTCTGCTAATATGTTGTTGAGGAAGTGAATTCAGCTTTCGTCGGATACAGGAGATTTGTCTGGTTTAAAAGTAAGTTTAGAAAGTTCTTGCAAGCCAGTTGTGTGACTGTTAGTATAGAAATGATTTGTGTGAAGAGTTTCAGTCAGGTTTTAGATTGCATCATAGTACAGAGACAGTGTTGGTGAAGGTCACTAATGATCTTCTTATGGCCTCAGACAGTGGACTAGTTTCTATACTTGTTCTACTGGATCTCACTGCTGCATTTGATACAGTGGATCACAGCATCTTTTTGCAGAGACTGGAGTGTTTAATTGGGCTTAAAGGACCTGCACTAAATTGGTTTAAATTATATTTATCAGACAGATTCCAGTTTGTTCATGTTAATGATGATTCTTTCACCCACAGCAGAGTTACGTATGGAGTTCCACAGGGCTCAGTGTTAGGACCTATATTATTTTCCTTGTACATGCTCCCTGTAATTTCCCTCATTTTAATTCAGACAAAACTGAGGTTATTGTATTTGACCCTAAACACCTCACAAACACACTATCGAACCAGATAGCTACTCGAGATGGCATTGCCTTGACTTCCAGTTCTACTGTAGAGAACCTAGGATTTATTTTTGACTGGGACATGTTGTTCAATAGCCATATAAAACAAGTTTGTAGGACAAACTTTTTTTCATTTTTGTAATATTGGAAAAATCAGGAACATCCTGTCTCAGAGTGATGCTGAGAAACTAGTCCATGCATTTATAACTTCTAGACTGGACTCTTGTAATTCCTTGTTATCAGGATGTCCCAATAACTCTGTGTAACTCTTGTGGTTCCTAGAGTTTCCAGAAGTAGAATGGGAGGCATAGTCTTCAGTTATCAGCTCCTGTCTTATGGAATCAGCTCCCAGTTTGGGTTCGGGAGGCAGACACCCTCTCTACTTCTAAGGTTATGCTTAAAATGTTCCTCTTTGATAAAGCTTATAGTTAGAGCTGCTCAGGATCACCTGAACTGTCCCTTAGTTATGCTGCTATAGCTTAAGACTGCCGGGGATTCTAATGATGTACTGAGCTCCTCTTCTCTCTTCTTTCCATACAGTTATAACCACCATTACATATCACTAACTCTGTGTTTCCCCTGAGGTCCTGTGCTTGTTCTCCCTGCGGACATCTGTGGATCTGGAGCTTCACGTTCCTGACCTCCAGCCGCTGGCCTCACCGACCCCCAAAATATTTATATTCATATGTATTGTTCTGTTGTATTGCTTGCTCTCCATCTGCTATCCTGTTTTCCCCACCCCCATCCCCACTCTCACCCAACCAGTCGAGGCAGATGGCCGTCTTCCCTGAGCCTGGTTCTGCCGGAGGTTTTTTCCCCTCCTTTAGGGGGTTTGGTTCCTTCCCACCGTTGCCAAGTGCTTGCTCAGAGGAAGTCCAAAGGCTACTTTGGATTGTTGGATTCTCTGTTTAAATTTGTAAAGTCTATACCTTACCATGTTAAGCGCTGTGTGATAGCGTGTTGTACACTGCGCTATACAAATAAAATTGAATTGAATTGAATTGAACATTCCCCATTTCTCTGCAAAATTTTTTTTGTTTTTGTTTAGTTTTTGAATGTAACGGTGTGAATGGGTTTTCAAACTTTTGGAAGGATTGTTCTAATTTGTCCTTACTGTCTGTGTCCTGTGGAGATAAACACTACATAGCTGCATCTTTTGCCTGACTATGAATCGCCAAAAACACTTCCTCCATAGATGAGACAAAACTATTTACAGTAGACTGATTTAATCCAGCTGCCTTAAATTGTGCGACACCAGTAGCACACATATCCAGATCAGTCCTATTAGACTTTCTTGACTGTTCAGATGTTGTGGCTGTCTCATCTACATCAAATGTCACTGCCTCTGCTGCCCTGTTTACGTGAACATCAGTGCCAATCTGTTGTTCAGTACACTCAGTGTGTTTGATGTTCAAATGCTTCCTAAAACCAGAAAAAGTACCAAACACATGGCCATATCCAGTGTGAACACATTTAAGGCTTAGATTTTTTTCCAGGCAGGTAACCATGAACTAATCTTAAATGTCTAACAAGCATGTTTGAACTAGTTAGCTCAGCCTGACAAACAAAACACTTCATGATGGAAGACAAATGTCAAACACTACTGAAGCAACCTCGCCCTAACTTCAGCAACACGAGGACTTCCTCACCCCAACAGCCAGGAGATAGGGTTGAGTGCTGGTAGTAATGGCATGAAGATGCTCTTGGATGCTTGTTCCAGTCTATGGAGAGGAGATTTTAAAAAATGATATGGTTGTAAGATCATAATAGAAATGCTTATATGATAAATTAATGTAAAATATGTGTCATGGTAGAGAATGCGATCTGGTGGAATCGATTCTACCATCATTTTTGTCCAGGCCTGTTTCATGAGTTTATTTTTTAAAATAATTCTGTTGAACCACAGTTCAAAAGCAACGTCTGATTTTCATTGAATATTTTCATTGATTTTTTATTTCTTCTTACTTTTGTCAGATTCAAGTTATTTCTGTGACCATTGTGGGTTTTTCTTTCATTAACTGAGGGGTACAAACTATTTTGTCCACATGTGTACGTTGAACAGGCACTACATATGATGCAGAAAAAAATAATCACTAGTTCAATTTTATAAATATTTCTTGTGTCTGTGACTTCTTGACCATCTGTGATTCAGCTAAAATGTTTATATTATTTTTTAAAGAAAAGCATAAAGATATTTGTCCAATTGTAGCTTGATGTATATAAATGATCCAAGACAGCAGATTGTTGTCGCCTGTCAACCGTACATTAACAAAATAACTGACAGTGCAGAAGTCAGCTGGTGATATTCA
>NW_007579759.1:6078-8779 GCF_000690725.1 Stegastes partitus
CAAACATGAAAAAACACATTTATTTGGAGCTCACACTGTACTGACACATAGATATTATTATAAAGGAAAAGCAAAATGAGGATCTAACCAGGGAAGCTAAACATTATGCAAACAGTATCAAAAAGTTGAAAATAGAAGCTCTGTGCATCACTGCTACAGTAAGTCATCACAGTGAGCCCTGAGAAGCCTTCTGTTCATGGCATCTGCATAGAGGTCAAAGGTCAAACTAGAACAGTGTCTCAGCTCACTAAAGTCGTGTATATTGCTTTAGCCAAAGTGTAAAACATAAATGACATCTCATCCCCTTCACTTCTTCCATTTTTTGCCTTTTTCAGTGTAAAAAATAGACTCGTGACGACACTCATTTTGTAGAAACAAAGAAATGTTGAAGAAGTGTTTGAAATTCTATTTTAAATAAATTCAATAGACAGCTCAACAAAAGATGGAGAAACTGAAGCAGTGTGAACGCTTTCCAAAGCCACTGTATATTAGGAACAACAAATTACTGTACATTAGAGTTTTCCAGCATCTATTTAAAAATCTCACATCAAAAAGAGATTTCACAGACTAATTGATAAAAAGTACCAAATCTCAGATCAGACAATAAAGTGACAGCCAAGTGTTTAGAGTCCCTCCCCTGAGAAGCTCCGCCTCCGCTTGCATCTCACTGGATCAGACAGAGCTCAGTGCTGGACTGATTGTGAGTCTCTCCTGCTGTGTCAGCGTCTCTGTGAGCCCTGCTGTGTTCGTGTGACACCCCGTCCTGCTCCAGCTCCAGATTCTGCCTCAGCTCTACCAGCAGCTCCTTACCGTCACTCGAGGGAAGGTTTCCCAGGAAGTACTGAGGGGCCAGCTCCACAAGCCTACAGCAAAGATACAGAAAGGTCACTGCAGAGGTCTAATGGGTTGTTATTGTGTTATGTAGTATCATTTGTGGCTCTTAGAAGCTGCAATATTCAGTGAAGGACCAGTTCAACAGATTGAAAACACACTTTGCAAGAACAGAAGACTGATATCAACCTCATATGTGTTTGTTTTGTACGGAGCTGGGTCTATATTTAGGATCGTACTGTATCTCATACACCTTGTGAATAACAAGGTACAAGTTCTGAACTAAAGGTTCCTCTATTTTACAGCCAGTACTTGTTTTTCTATGGTGTTGTGGGTATTGTAGGTTCTGGACATACTGGACAATGACAACATGAGGTATTATGGAGGCAGGTGTGGCAACAACAGCATCTCAAGACATGACACCAGGAGTGCTGTATTAGGATTTTTAGTGTTTGAGTTGATGATCAGGGACAAGTTATAGACAATGAAAAGCCAGAATCTGAATGGCCTCCCACTTACCTGAGCAGCTCAAAAACGTGCATGTCATCACAATGTTCACAACCTAAAATGTTGCCGTTACTGTTTGTGAACTGTGAAAGCTGCACATGTTGCAAGAATGTTCCACAGACAGCATTCACAAAGGTTAATGGTGGCTTGTTTAATCTGATGAAGCAATGGCTCATTATGTGAGTCGGGTGCTGCTCATAACATTAGTAGCTATTGTCACTGCTGTTCACACTGTTAACATCTGAAGAGGTGTGTGTGTGTGTTAACACACTGTGTGATCAGCAGTTTAAAAAAATAAATTTCTGTCAAAATAGGTTCATTTGATTTATACCTCTTTTTGGTACTGAATTGTTTTTCAGAGGTAATGACTACCAACATTCTGGTATCATGACATCTCAAATATGCTGTCAAACAGACTGGGGTCCAAAGACCACAGTTTGACTTGATTCAGAATTTGGAAGCAGCTGAGATACTCTGCTGAGTTCATCAGCGCTGCCTACTGATTTTTTTTAGTCACTGTAGTGCAGAGTTCTGTAAACATCATCTTTCTGGAGGATCACAATTGTCCGAGCATTTATGTTCACTTCCTGCAAAGCAACCCAGAACTTGACAGATGTTATTGTTCCAAGAAATTCAGAGTTATTCACTTCATCTGTGTGCTGTCATGATGTTTTGGCTCATTTGGTGCATAGCTGATACAACGAGGAGTTTTACCTGCAGCAGCTAATTGACTGTGAGGTGAGGACATTATCTCAAGAATGGAAGAAGTCCTCCCCTCAAAGTGAAATTCACAGAGCCACATCTGGTGAGTACGGTGGGTGGGAATAATAATTATGCTGGTATAGGCAAAAAATGTGTGTTTTCACCATGCAGTGAGAAAGACAGTTATCATAATGGAATACAGTTGGGTGACAGCTGAAAAATGTATCATGATGAAATGTTTAATTTCCATTGATGTTGATCATAATTGATCATTTTTGATTACCTTTAAAAAAAAAAAAAAGTAACAGGAATAAAAGGTTTAATTTGATTTTAGCCAACTTACTTCGTGCTTAACCACTTTACACAGGTAATAATTTAAATAGTAATACAACAATGAAGATTACACATAAATAAATAAATTGACATGCATAAATAAAACTAAGTAAGGATAAAGGAATGATCTATTTTAAACACATTAAAGAAAGAAAGCAAATAAAACCCAGAGTTGCAGGGAGGATGACCAGGATGAAGCCACCATGCTGAGATTAAGGTTACCTATTGGCACCAAGTATAACCAGATGGGAACTGACATCTGTCTCCATGTGCACTGTGACTGTCATCCCTCCAAGCAGGCTGTTGGGCGTGTGTTGCTTAGGTCAAG
>NW_007579759.1:8884-14195 GCF_000690725.1 Stegastes partitus
CTACATTGTCCCTGTAGCCAGTGTAGCAGTTTGACTCACATCTGAGGGTGAACTTCTGAAGCGATGCGGATGCAGTTATCACGGGAAATGGTGAATTCATGGTAGAGTACCCAGCTGGGGGGGCTGGGACATGGTTGGCGACACAGGTAAGAAGAGACCGGATGAAGATGGGCCACATGGCGGTGAGTTAGCAGGAGGTAGTTACCAGAGCCATCCACATCATGAGCTACCTGAAGAGAAGGACAACAGATACCATTAACTTAGTAACTGACAAGGAGAGGAGACGTAAAGGAGAGAAGCATGCACTGAGTCAAGGAGCACGATGAAAGATGATGTTAAAAGTAGATCAGTCAAATACTGTAGTGTTTTGATAGTAGGTATCACACCATCCTAATAAAAATACACAACTGGTCCGATGTATATTTAACAAATATTTGATTTTACAAGTAAACATCTCTCTGAGTTCTCCGGCTTCCTCTCACAAATCCAAAAACATGTTGAGGTTTATTGGTGATTCGAAATTGTCCATAGGCGTGAATGTGAGTGTGCTTGGTTGTCTCTCTCTCTCTGTGTAGCCCTGTGATAGACTGGTGACCTGTCCAGGGTGTCCCCTGCCTTCACCCAGTCAGCTGGGATAGACTCCAGCCTCCCGTGACCCTAGTGAGGATTAAGCGGTGTATAGATAATGGATGGATGGATGGTACTAAACACAAAAGACAGCTGAGACTGATGGGTGTGGCAGGTATTTAGTTCTTAACTTACGTGTTGGACAAATTATAATTTTGACCTGATGATGGCGGTAGAGGACAAACTAAGAGATTACCAACATGCAGTCAAAGACCACCAATTATTACACTTTATCCTAAGGTACACGTTAATGTATGGAGAAAATCTGGAGGCAAATTGCCCTGCATTTTTTGAGACATAATTACAAACATAAAAAAGGAGGGGGGGGAGAACACAAATGTCAACATCTTAGCAGAAATGCCAGGGGATCATGAAGAACCTCTCATGTGGTGACCATGAATTTTTGTATCCACTCTGGACTAAATTAACGTGCCACATTTAAATCTACACCACAAGTACAGAGCTGGCTAAAATCCAGCCATCCATCAACTACACACCGCTTAATCCTCACTAGGGTGCTGCTAAAATCACGATATGAAAATAATATTTGAAGGTACTATTATATATGGGTAAATGTAACAAGATTAGCCCAAAGTCAGTTTACCTAAGTGGACAATAAAGTAGTATACAACAGAAGTGAGCATAATCCTGGGGATGTCACTGAAATGTCAAGTGATGGAACACAGTATGACCTCACAGTACTTGCATTACTTGTAAGTTGAATAGTAGGGCATTTGCTTTTATTTAAAATTGAAAACTAACTCATTAAATTTACAATATAAATACACACAATAGGAACTCAAAGCAACAAAAATTCATTACTGTTATTCATTACGGAGATTTGAATTTTCACTTACGTTTTGATGACACACTCCCTCCTCCTCAGTGTGCATATCAGTGTTGCACGCATTTCTGATGTTCTATTATCTTCAGAGGCAATTTCTACAGCAGCTCATTGCTGGAGGGGTTGTGGTGCTTTAACCTTCTCTTTAGTATACCCCAAAAACTAAAAGATACCCCTGCAGTTTTGACAGATTTTTCAAATCACAGGTTTACTAACTTCTTTCAGTGTTAACAGGTTTTCTAACTTGCGTTTTAGTGATCACAGATATACTCAATTTTGTTGCATTGAGTTTGTACTTTGGAGCCCGTATTTTCAATATAGTCTTTCTACACTATTTGTTTTTTTATTGTTCAAAAGGGCAAACATTTTACTTGGTAAGTTAGAAATAATGCAACCATGAAGAGGTGATACAATTTGAAACATTTGACAATTACATATCAGAGGAATGTCCTCACCTCTGTTGTATCCTGTATCATATCATACTGTATTCGCATCATGACAGAATTATCCTTAAAATGATCAGACTAATGTTTAAAGCAATAAACTGAGCTCCGCTGCTCTACACTACATGAGACTAAAGTATAGTAAACAAGACCATGAATCATGTTTTTTTTTTTTTTGTTTTTTTTAAAGACAACCACACAAAAGGCATCAACAGAAAAGGCAACAGATTAAAATTCAATCACACAGCTTTATAAAACCAGGGTGCTTACTTTGAGGAAGAAGCCTGAGATGAGTGCACGCTTGATATTTGTGCAATTGTCTTGGCATCCAAAAGCAGGGGGAGAAACTGGAAGCTCTATTCGCTGCATCACCTCCAGCAGCTCCGCCCGGATCACCACAGCTAATCGCAAGGCGGCGTGACTGAGGAAGTTTGTCGTGCACCATGCCTCATCCTGATTATCTGTGATGATCACACAGAGACCGTTCAATAATTCATGTAAGTATCATTACATGTTAATGAGACATTGAGTCGTTACTACTTGTGATTACTGCAGTCTGATCATGACACTGTATTTCAAGATGTTTATGTTCTACACACAAGATGAAAAAACTGTAACTCTTTCTGTTTTGTCAATACTAATATTACAAGAAGAGGATCTGAAATTAGCTGTCCGGTGAGAATTTAACAAAGCCCAAACTTCCTCTGTCTCACACAAACCTATATTGTTTAATTGTTCTGTATTTTTTACTCCTTTTATACATATTGACAGACTCTTGCTCAGCAGCAGCATCAGCAGAAGTTCCTCCACAGGATCAGCATAAAGTCTTCTCATTATCTCACCCTGAACTCAATGTGATTGTAAATATTCCACCATTATTGGAAAGAAAGTGTGAATGAAAACAGAACGGTACGTACGCTCCATGAAGGCATTATAAATATTAATGAGAGTCATGTGGTCTCCCTCTGTGTGCATCAGAGGTCGCCAGTGTGCGACAGCAACCTCCTCTCTGCTGGGTTCTGCAGTCATGAAGCAGGACGGAGCTGACACAGGACAAAGATCAGATTAACTGCTCGTTTGAAAAAAGGATATCAAATCATTATATTTGAAAATGTGCTACTCGTATGCTCAATACCAATCTACACTATTAGTCTTTGTACACATAGCCATGGCAATGTCTTTCTTTGTGTCAGGGGCATAACGTCTTAGCCAGTGTGAGCTGATCTTGGAATTTGTATTGTTTACAAACAACTGAACTTCCATTTCTTATTTACCTGTTAGCATAGCAGCTATAGTAAGCAGCTCGTCAACACAGTCGTACTCGCAGGCGGCAATCAGGGCTTTGGCCAGCGAGGGCTCAAGTGGCAGCTCTGACATTATGATGCCCACCTCCGACAGGTTCCCATCATCATCCAGCGCTGCCAGATAGTCCAAGTCTTCCAGGGCCTGCATTAGAGCCTCAGGTGCTGGGAGGGAGAGACGGAAGAAATACAGGGGTGAGAGGGATGAGTACCACTCTACAAACTGCAGTGGTACACTTGAACAATCACAGTCTGATGAAGCAGTAAAGATGACAGTCAATGGAGACACTACTCTGATGTTAATAAACTACAGAAGACACTCTTCACAGCTTGGCTCTCAATGGGTCACATCAGTGCTAATATGACAAAAGACAAGAACAAAATACACACTTCCCTAAGTTCAGAAAATGCCAAGAAAAGACCAAAACAAACAATGTTTTAGCCTTTCTCAGTACTTTCCAACTTTACTTCTCTGTCTGTGACTCTCAGCAGTGAACCCACTGGTTCCTAATGAACCTGTAATTCTTACTTTAACAGGAGAAAACTACATTTATTAGGGACCAACACTCACTTCTGCTTGGATCATATAAAAACATGGACCACCCTCTCACAGTCTGGAAACAGACGCTGAGAGTGGACCAAGTTCACCGCTAACCTCAGCACAGGAGACCTGAAGAAACACTGATGACCGAAAAATAACAACCTCTGTCTTAACTCATAATATGATGAAACTAGGTCTCAAAAATTGCAGTGTTGTAGCAGTAATTCACATAAATCACACATGTTTTACAAAAGTACGCAACAAGGTGAGTGTATAAATACACAAATTGAATACATCATGTCAACAGACTTGTTACTAGATCAGTCTGTTGTTAAGCTTCACAACAAAGTATCTGGTGCCCTCCAACAGTCTACTCATATGCGTTTTCTGCTACTTTACTTATCCTTGGTTTAAATTTTCATTAAAGAAATATTCATTACAAGAGACATTTTAAAAGAAGTATTCACCTTTACTGTTTTTGTTGCTAGTTAGCACGTGTCTAAAACAACCTGAAACTAAATTTAACAAGCCAATCAACAACCTAGCTAAATAAAAGCCACTGAGAAATTGTGAAATTCCTTGACAGATTATTAAACTATTAAAAAAAGTAGTCACCCTAGCTTCTGGACAATGATGGAGCTCTATGTCACAGAAGGATAACACTCAATGCTTGTTACTAGAATACAATCATGGTTTTGGTCTTGTTGCCCCTCTGCCTTTACCTGCCGCGGTGCAGTGTTTTCTGCAGGTGTGGGATCTGAATATGATGTGTTGTGGTTTAAATTTGTTTCATCCATTTTACATTGTGATGGACTGTCATTCATCATTAAAAGGTAACTCCTGTTATCCTTTCAAGTAGTGTATAAAAGTTACCTGGTCTGTCTAGAAACTTGCATTGTCCCATGTCAGCAATATCAAGCCTCTTGAGCAACAGCACCAAGTGGCTGAGGTTCTCCTCTACAACTCCTGGACAATGAGCCTCCTCCATCATTCCTTCATACAGTGACTGGGGGTACAGACGGAGACACAGCCCTACNTAAAGGTTCCTCTATTTTACAGCCAGTACTTGTTTTTCTATGGTGTTGTGGGTATTGTAGGTTCTGGACATACTGGACAATGACAACATGAGGTACTATGGAGGCAGGTGTGGCAACAACAGCATCTCAAGACATAGGGTTGTGAAGGAGTTTTGACTGCAATGTTCTACTTGCAGGGCTAAATGCTAGTCCCTGCCAGCTGCAGCTCTCACCAGGATAGATCTGCGGATGTGGACAGGGGTAATAAGGCTCAGGCAGCCGTGGACTAGTGTGCCTCAGGAGACCTCCATGGAAGCCACTGTGAGACAGTCCCTGGAGGACTCATTCATGGTGCACAACTACATGAATGTTGAAGAAAATGGTGAGTAAGGCACTGGTGCTCCTAACCTGACCTTCCTGGGACTGTGACCCCTTTACTGAAGACTGCTGTTTAGTCTCTGCTCAGAGCTGTTGACCCAACTCTCATGACCAGTGATGATTCTCCACATGAAGCTTAGCTCATCTTGGGCTTGTTGATC
>NW_007579759.1:15420-16745 GCF_000690725.1 Stegastes partitus
TTTAACAAATATTTGATTTTACAAGTAAACATTTCAGTATCAAATTTTTAACTTGACATTATTTTTGTAGGCAAACACTAAATATTAAAACACATTAGATTTATATGAAACAAATAAACAAAACAATTAAATGTGGGAAAAGCTCAATTATTAGCTGTAATTAAGAAAAGCTACATATATATATATATTTATTTATTTATTTATTTTTAAAAGAATACCATTAAACAACCTCTACAGGTCAGAGTATTAACACAAACATGAAGTGTGATGTGAGCCACTGAAGTGTTCAACCCTTGAGTACTCTAACCTAAATTCAGCTGATGCTAGCTAACATTAGGAGGTGCAACCATCACCATCTTCATTTGCTGATAAGTACTAAACACAGGGCTGCAAGGTGGAGTGGTGGTTAGCACCGTCACCTCGCAGCTAGAAGATCCCCCATTCATGTCCTGGTTAGGATGACCAGGATCTTTCTGTGTGGAGTTTGCATGTTCTCCCCATGCAGTGTGGGTTCTCTCTGAGTTCTCTGGCTTCCTCTCACAGTCCAAAAACATGTTGAGGTTTATTGGTGATTCTAAATTGTCTGTAGTTATGAATGTGAGTGTGCTTGGTTGTCTGTCTCTAAGTGTAGCCCTGTGATAGACTGGTGACCTGTCCAGGGTGTCCCCTGCCATCACCCTAAGTCAGCTGGGATAGACTCCAGCCCCCTGTGACCCTAGTGAGGATTAAGCGGTGTATAGATGATGGATGGATGGATGGTACTAAACACAAAAGACAGCTGAGACTGATGGGTGTGGCAGGTATTTAGTTCTTAACTTACGTGTTGGACAAATTATAATTTTGACCTGATGATGGCGGTAGAGGACAAACTAAGAGATTACCAACATGCAGTCAAAGACCACCAACTATTACACTTTATCCTAAGGTACACGTTAACGTGCGGAGAAAATCTGGAGGCAAATTGCCCTGCATTTTTTGAGACATAATTACAAACATAAAAAAACAAAGGGGGGGGGGGGACAAATATCAACATCTTAGCAGAAATGCCACAATTTTTGTATCCACTCTGGACTAAATTAACGAGCCACATTGAAATCTACACCACAAGTACAGAGCTGGCTAAAATCCAGCCATCCATCAACTACACACCGCTTAATCCTCACTAGGGTGCTGGCTAAAATCACGATATGAAAATAATATTTGAAGGTACTATTATATATGGGTAAATGTAACAACATTAGCCCAAAGTCAATTTACCTAAGTGGACAATAAAGTAGTACACAACAGAAGTGAGCATAAGTGATGGAACACAGTATGACCTCACA
>NW_007579759.1:20575-25644 GCF_000690725.1 Stegastes partitus
TGCCAAGAAAAGACCAAAACAAACAATGTTTTAGCCTTTCTCAGTACTTTCCAACTTTACTTCTCTGTCTGTGACTCTCAGCAGTGAACCCACTGGTTCCTAATGAACCTGCAATTCTTACTTTAACAGGAGAAAATTACATTTATTAGGGACCAACACTCACTTCTGCTTGGATCATATAAAAACATGGACCACCCTCTCACAGTCTGGAAACAGACACTGAGAGTGGACCAAGCTCACCGCTAACCTCAGCACAGGAGACCTGAAGAAACACTGATGACTGAAAAATAACAACCTCTGTCTTAACTCATAATATGATGAAACTAGGTCTCAAAAATTGCAGTGTTGCAGCAGTAATTCACATAAATCACACATGTTTTACAAAAGTACGCAACAAGGTGAGTGTATAAATACACAAATTGAATACATCATGTCAACAGACTTGTTACTAGATCAGTCTGTTGTTAAGCTTCACAACAAAGTATCTGGTGCCCTCCAACAGTCTACTCATATGCGTTTTCTGCTACTTTACTTATCCTTGGTTTAAATTTTCATTAAAGAAATATTCATTACAAGAGACATTTTAAAAGAAGTATTCACCTTTACTGTTTTTGTTGCTAGTTAGCACGTGTCTAAAACAACCTGAAACTAAATTTAACAAGCCAATCAACAACCTAGCTAAATAAAAGCCACTGAGAAATTGTGAAATTCCTTGACAGATTATTAAACTATTAAAAAAAGTAGTCACCCTAGCTTCTGGACAATGATGGAGCTCTATGTCACAGAAGGATAACACTCAATGCTTGTTACTAGAATACAATCATGGTTTTGGTCTTGTTGCCCCTCTGCCTTTACCTGCCGCGGTGCAGTGTTTTCTGCAGGTGTGGGATCTGAATATGATGTGTTGTGGTTTAAATTTGTTTCATCCATTTTACATTGTGATGGACTGTCATTCATCATTAAAAGGTAACTCCTGTTATCCTTTAAAGTCGTGTATAAAAGTTACCTGGTCTGTCTAGAAACTTGCATTGTCCCATGTCAGCAATATCAAGCCTCTTGAGCAACAGCACCAAGTGGCTGAGGTTCTCCTCTACAACTCCTGGACAATGAGCCTCCTCCATCATTCCTTCATACAGTGACTGGGGGTACAGACGGAGACACAGCCCTACAATACAACAACGAAAGAACAAGCGGTAAACAGCCATAATACAGTAAAATATTGTAGTTGCACAATTTAATTTTTAGTCTATCTTTTATCACCAGTTGGTATTTTGTTTCGCAAATATTAATTATTAAAGTAGGCAATTAGTTATTGGTGACATTCAATGCTGTCTGACACAGGGTCTTTTGTACTCCCACCACTAGAAGTTGCAGGGGCTTTAAGTGAGATTTAAAGTCCAGGAAATGTCTGTATTGTAGTATATCAGTTGGTACTTGAACAGTAGCTTATGACCTTTGACGTACCTGGAAGGTGGCTGTTTACCCGCTGAGTTCTCATGTCGGCCTGGTGTTTGCTGATTGACCTCAGAACTTGTGAGTTCGCTCTTATTTGTGGATTGTAAACCTGTGACGAAATATAAAGTAAAAAGGTTTGAAATAGGAAAATCAGTTTTTTAAAATGATAGCCTGAACAAACAACTTTTTGTAATTGGAAAAAATGGCTAATAATGATGGCTTGTTCCAACAAGTAAGTATAATAGAAATGTCATTTCTTTTATTTAGTTGGCACAGCTCACCTTAGACTTAGAAATAGCAGTAATAACAACCATAAAAACTAAAGAGACAGACATAAACAAGATGATTTGTGTTATGCCATGGTTCAATTATAGATGATAATTTTGTGTGTACTACAAAGTTACTTACAGTTTTGAGTTGAAGGCCTGTGTCTATGACATAGCGAATGGCTGGCAGGGAGAAGGATGCTTCGGCGAGCGTATTGGTGACGATGACTTTCCTCTTGATGCTCAGACCTCCAACTCCCAGCACTGAGCCCTCCATGCCACCAGAGCTGGTGTTTTCGCTCAGCGCAGAAGCTTCGGGATCAGATTCATAGACCCTCTGAGTCTGCCCACCCAGTCCAGCATGGAGAGGGAGCATTCTGAGAGGTCCAAGCTGAGGACTCAGAGCTACACACTCCTTCTCCAGCAGGGCCACACACTCTTCTATTTCCTACACAAGACAAACAAGACAAAACACGCAACCTTAGTTTTAATCCACTCTTTCAAACATCTATGCTCAAACTCTCAACATTCACTGTGAAAGTTTACTGCAGCTGACACTTGTAAACCCTGAGAGGTGTTGTGTGTTTTCATTTGTCACCGCTGTGCATGGGAGTGTGTTTGTGTGTGTGCTTTACAGAGGATTAGCGTGTACAGCTCAGCATCAGAAGAAAAGACTTGGACTGACAGACGTAGCCTCAGCTAATGGAGACACACATGCTATTCTTAAAATGAAACCAGAAGTGACGGTGAGTGTGGAGGTTTGGTGATGTTGACATAAAGGGAGTTACATGGGAATTAGACTTTGATATACTGAAGGTAAATATGTACAGATACCTTTGTACATGGATTGAAAACACATGACAAGAGTATTTTGTCTACATGTTCTATATAGTTTGCTTTGAGTGAAAAAGTGCATGCGTGAATGTGTGTGTGTGTGTGTGTGTGTGTGTGTGTGTGTGTGTGAACCAGGACATCAGACACCTGCAATGCACCAGAGGCCTCTCAGGTTGAGGTGTCCTCAATTCACTTCTCTACAAGACAAAGGTGGTGAAACTGAGTATTCACTCTGTGTTAAAGGAAAATGATTATGTTTCCTCTGAGAAACAGTGAGACCTCTTGTAATTAATAGGTTTTAGATTTTCATTGTTGTTTAGTTTTACTTTTTTCAGTAAATCAGTCCCACACTGTGCACATTCACACATGTGACACAGCAGCAGGCCATCTTCACTCTCTCAAACAACCTTAAGCCGTTACCACACCAAAATCAGTTTTTGGTCCAACACTGTTTCTAGAGGCGGCTCAGGCCTTTAGGCTTTTATTTTGTTTACAAACTACAGACAGAGATCAATGAGTTTAAGAGGTCCAGGTGAGCATTTTTCTAGTGAAGAAATTTATAAAGAGATGCTCAGAACAAGTTCAGAAGGTAAAGTTTTTTCATTAACTGTTTAAAGATGTTAATTTAACGCTCAGTTTAAGACCACATCTCCCCAGGATTCGTAATAATGACAACGTTCCTTCCCTAGTGTGAACATAGCAGCCTATTGTCATTTAGGCCTGCCCAAAAACAACAAAAAGATCTACCAAGGGGGAACAATGACTAAAACAGTAATCAGTAAGTTGGGCCCATAGCCTGCTAACTTGCATTCTAACCTACATTTCTTATTTTACATTGATATGTAGACCTGTGGGCTACACAGTGACTCGGTAGTTAGCACCGTCGTCTTGTAGCTGGAAGATTCCCAGTTCCCGTCANGCATTTGCTTTTATTTAAAATTGAAAACTAACTCATTAAATTTACAATATAAATACACACAATAGGAACTCAAAGCAACAAAAGTCAGGCCTTCATTACTGTTATTCATTACAGAGATTTGAATTTTCACTTACGTTTTGATGACACACTCCCTCCTCCTCAGTATGCATATCAGTGTTGCACGCATTTCTGATGTTCTATTATCTTCAGAGGCAATTTCTACAGCAGCTCATTGCCGGAGGGGTTGTGGTGCTTTGACCTTCTCTTTAGTATACCCCAAAAACTAAAAGATACCCCTGCAGTTTTGACAGATTTTTCAAATCACAGGTTTACTAACTTCTTTCAGTGATGACAGGTTTTCTAACTTGTGTTTTAGTGATCACAGATATACTCACTTTTGTTGCATTGAGTTTGTACTTTGGAGCCTGTATTTTCAATATAGTCTTTCTACACTATTTGTTTTTTTATTGTTCAAAAGGGCAAACATTTTACTTGGTAAGTTAGAAATAATGCAACCATTAAGAGGTGATACAATTTAAAACATGTGACAATTATATATCAGAGGAATGTCCTCACCTCTGTTGTGTCCTGTATCATATCATACTGTATTCGCATTATGACAGAATTATCCTTAAAATGATCAAACTAATGTTCAACGCAATAAGCTGAGCTCTGCTGCTCTACACTACATGAGACTAAAGTATGGTAAACAAAAACAAGAATCATGTTTTTTTTTTTTAAGACAACCACACAAAAGGCATCAACAGAAAAGGCAACAGATTAAAATTCAATCACACAGCTTTATAAAACCAGGGTGCTTACTTTGAGGAAGAAGCCTGAGATGAGTGCACGCTTGATATTTGTGCAATTGTCTTGGCATCCAAAAGCAGGGGGAGAAACTGGAAGCTCTATCCGCTGCATCACCTCCAGCAGCTCCGCCCGGATCACCACAGCTAATCGCAAGGCGGCGTGACTGAGGAAGTTTGTCGTGCACCATGCCTCATCCTGATTATCTGTGATGATCACACAGAGATCGTTCAATAATTCATTCAAGTATCATTACATGTTAATGAGACATTGAGTCGTTACTACTTGTGATTACTGCAGTCTGATCAAAAAACTGTAACTCTTTCTGTTTTGTCAATACTAATATTACAAGAAGAGGATCTGATATTAGCTGTCCGGTGAGAATTTACCAAAGCCCAAACTTCCTCTGTCTGACACACACCTGTATTGTTTAATTGTTCTGTATTTTTTACTCCTTTTATACATATTGACAGACTCTTGTTCAGCAGCAGTATCAGCAGAAGTTCCTCCACAGGATCAGCATAAAGTCTTCTCATTATCTTACCCTGAACTCAATGTGATTGTAAATATTCCACCATTATTGGAAAGAAAGTGTGAATGAAAACTGAACGGTACGTACGCTCCATGAAGGCATTATAAATATTAATGAGAGTCATGTGGTCTCCCTCTGTGTGCATCAGAGGTCGCCAGTGTGCGACAGCAACCTCCTCTCTGCTGGGTTCTGCAGTCATGAAGCAGGACGGAGCTGACACAGGACAAAGATCAGATTAACTGCTCGTTTGAAAAAA
>NW_007579759.1:30750-39804 GCF_000690725.1 Stegastes partitus
AACAGCCTATATAGCTTAAACCTATATTGAACTGGTTTTCAACTAAAGTCTTGGTTGGCATTAGCTAGCAGTTTCCTACCCCTTTCAGTTTTATGCTCAGCTAAGGTACCTGACTTCTTGGTCTAACCTACTTAAAGGAATGAAGAAGTGTAATGAATTGACACTGCTTTGATTTCATCCATGAGGGAGACCCTAAAAGAGAGTATTCTAACTTTAGTGCTCACATGTCAACTGCAGCTAATGATTAAAACTTCTTTTGTATTGTTTTGTCTGACAAGCAGCTCAAAACCTAAACAGACTCAGTTTGGAGTGTTATGAAAGTGAAAGGAGCACATTATCATTTTGGAAAGACAAACATTAATTAATTAATTCCAGAACCAATATAGCTCATCATGCTTTAAGTTTTTAGAGGTATAAATTAATGTGTAGTTCCAGAACTGTGGAGGAGTGGGACGTACATAAGATTAGATTACATTACATTAGATTATAAACCTGTACCTGTGCACTGGCCACAAACACCATCACATCTCCCTCCTCTCCTCTTCGGTGCAGATCCAACACCATGTGACAGGCCGCAGCCACAGGTTCTTTCCCCGATGAAAGTTCTCTATACAGCGTTTCTACTTTGTCGTCTTTCACAGCTTTCCTGTCCTCTACTCCACCCCCCTCTTCCTGGTCTCTGGTTGGAGGCTCAGTGTGCAGGCTGTCCAGGAACAGGTGAGGAACAGAGGGTCCTAAGAAGGTTGACAGACGAGGTGCAAGCGTTGGGTGAGTGAGGAGAACCACCCGAAAGGTGTCCGGCCTCTGGCGGCAGACGTCACACAGCAGGCCCAGCAGCACGTCAGTGGACACGGTGCGCTCCTGGAGCTCGTCTAGCACTACAACGCCATACTGATGCAGCAAAGGGTCTGACATCATTTCCTCTAGCAGGAGAGTGTCACTGACAAATCTAGAGAGGGGGAAAGGAAAACAGAGACTACATAAGACACAGAATCATTTTAACAATTTGCACTTCTGAGCACTAAGAGACAGACATGTTCAAAATAGCTAAAAACCTTTCTGGATGTAGGTTTCATCGATTTCAGCATCAGAGAGAGCAGAACAGAACACAGGAATCAACTTTCAGTGAAAACATTAGTGTAACACTTTCCCTGCCACCTTAGACATAAAACTGCAAGGACTCGAGTACAAAAAGTCAAGGTGTGGCTGTAAGCAAAACAAAGACCCAGTAACATTATCAGACAAAACTTGTGAAATCCAATGATGTGATCCATCTTACCTCTGGGGAGAAAGCAGTTATACAAGATAGAGATTTTCTGGGTGGCACTGCTGTTTTTGTGGCAAATACTCTCAGTTGCTTTATTGTCCTGCGTTTAATGAGAAGACTGACACTGCTCTTGTTTCTGGTTGTTAAATATGAAGCTGTACGCAGGAGTTAATTAGCTTCAACAGCATATAGAGTAGATTGCAATCATGGCCAAACAGCTTGCTTGGGCCATTTCAAAGCTTAAACACATACCAATATCTCTGGTGTTACAGGAGACAGCATGCTGAATACATTTTCCTTTGTGCAGTGCCTTGGTGCCTTGAGAGAATTAGGCCTCATACAGAACTGTGGTTTTTAACGAAATGTGCGATTTTTACAAACTAGAGACTAATATCAATGAGTTTTAAAGGGGTTGGTAGACACCTTTTTATAGCCCAATCTTTATGCTAAGCTAAGCTGTTTGACTTCTTATTCTAAACCCACAGTTAATGTAAAGATGTGGCAGTAATATCAATCTTCTCACGTAACATGTAGCAAAAACAAAAGAGAAGAAAAAAAAGAGTACTCTCTAAAAATGTAAAACTATTAGTCGTAGTATTGTTAATAATCTTTCACAAAAAACTGTTGTTAAAATAAAGAATTCTGTGTGTGAGTGTGTGTATTAAAATTATGAATACATATGTAGTAAAAAATCGAGCTACTAATGAGGTAAATTCATTGTGTTACTGCTGAAAGTGGTAAGACCGATTATTCATTTTTTATGGACAAATTCAATGTCATTTAACCATTTCATGTTGGTTTTGCCAAAAGGGGGGGAAAAAAAAGAAACTGTCCACTTTGAATTTTAAAATAAACTCTCTTCTGAATGTTAAAGGAATCCAGACTCCCATTTTGTGGTGGTTCTAACATGGACTGCAAGGTGGCTCAGTTGTCAGCACTGTCGCCTCACAGCTATTATCCATGGATTCTAACCTGAGCAGGGTGTCAGGTGTACAGCCATCATCATGAGACACCCTGTAGCCCACCTCCAGGCCCAGGCTGAGGTCCATCTCATCAGCCACGCGAAGGGCCAGACTCACTGCTGCCACCGAATAGGGCTGAGAACAGCACACCAGGCCCTGAGAAAACTCATAGGACAAAGCATACTCCACACACCACTGTGGCACCTGCAAGGAGGACAGGAGGAAGAAAACAAGAAAGACTGAGGTTAGCAAGAGTAGGAAGAAGTAGCATAATACTGAGGGACATGATTTATAATGCATACACTTCAAATTTGCAAGACACAAGCTATGAAAAGGTGTTGAACTACTTTTGCCACATCTGTGTTGTACATACTGTCTCTATCCTCCATGAAATTGTTATGGCTGCCATGCAGACTTGTGTGGATTGGTCAGGGTTACTTCATTTCACAGAAAGGACAGCTAGCGAACCATGAGAAGATTTTCTCAGAATTTGACAAAAATTGCATTGGACTAGGATCGCTGACTTCACTTTGAACTGTCCTTTTAGCATCATTGTTTTGGGTCTTTACCCACTCCTGATGGAAACATCAGTGTTTTTGGTAGCGAAATGCTCCATTATGTTCACCAGACAGTCTGTAACTATGGAAATGGGCTTATAGAACTTTATCACCACCGTAGTTGCCTATTACTGCTGGAAAATGAGGCTAAAAGTGGTGCAAGTGAATTACAGTGGCATTTGTGGGCCAAAAAAACCCAAAACAAAACAAAACAAAGAGCTAAATTGCTGTGTATACCTGAAACGGAACTGTAGAGTTAGGTGATAGGTTCATTATTATAACCAACCACTTTCATGTTACACACACTCAGTTGATCCAGTTTTAATATAAAGGAATTGATCAGTACGTCTTTAACAGCTAGGGTTCCATTTACTTCAGCAGCTCGTCTTTAACTTCGTCATCTGCCTTCAGTGCTCAGCAAGTAGTGAACGGTAAGTTTATCAGTGTTGTTTAATGGCTGCCACTAGCTGCTGCTAGAAATAAGGCTGATGACTGAAGCATACAATAAATTCTAGGATCACTGGGTTACTCACATTGTTAGTGTTTTAACAGAATCCAGATAAAACACATACAAGAGAAAGTGAGGTTTTACAAGATTGAATTTCCCTTCTGGGATAAATAAAGTATTTTTCATTTCATTCATTCATTTTCATTCTTACGGCTAAAGGTGCTTTGTGGAATTTTCTTGAGACAGTGGTTAAGTTTACATGCACTGTTTCTGACTAAAGCACACTGTGTACATCCTAAGAAATGTGACGTGTACATATCTGTCTTTACATGTTCGCTAGCTTGTAGTCCATAGGATTCTTGGCATGTCACTGTCACTGACTTTAGATACGTGCAATAGTATAAACATGTGGCACAAAAGTGTGTTACGCTGACCTACAGACAAATCAGGGACCTGTTCACCAGAATATTGCTTTGTAGTACCACTGGGGTTAAAAAAAAAAAAATCAGAGGTACCTTTATAACCAACAAATAAAATCATCATGTCATACTCCAACAACTGTGTATGATGCACAACTATCAGCTGTTTCTACTAGGCTTTCATTGACATGCTTTATTGACAGTACTCTTGCTCTATACATATTCGAGTAATAAATTAACAAGCAACTAATGTGTCATCCATGAAAGACTAGAGCAAACAAACCAGCCCCTAAAATGGATATTGAACAAATATTTGATCAAAACCTTCATTAGATCTAATGGCGGGGCCAGTAAGAGACAAGCTCAAGGCTCAAACACCAAACAGTCCCAGGATGAGCTTTTTGTGGAAGGTAACGAGGATTCAAACTTTGAAAAAACAATTATGAAATAAGACAAATTATGCCAAGATATGTAAAGGTAATCTCCATAGCTTCAGGGTTCTGACATATTTTTGTTGTTCTGAATTACATTTTGAGCAACATATAGGTTCTCATTCAAGTGAGAGTCAAGACAGAAGCAATAACCAACCTTACATGAAGCCAACAGTTACAGGTACAAGGGTCAAAGTGGCAGTGCCTTGGAAACAGCTGAAATAAGCATGGTTGTACCAAAATGGTAAACATGCAGCAGATTAAAGGAGGAGAAAGGAGTTTTTTTTTTTTCTTTTAAGATATGAGGCCGTGGCATAAATTGCACAAATGGAGTCGAGGGTGCTGAAGAGGGGAGCCCAGAGCGCTTCTTGATAAAAGAAGTGTTCTGGTTACAACAGAGCAGTGAAAGTCGACTAGAGTGGTTTAATGCTGTCATTCATTAGCCTGAGGGCGGCAGGACAGAGAAGCAGGTATATTGATAACTAGGTCAGCGCTGGGAAAGGCCTGACACAGAATAACTCATAAAGAGAGGTGTATAGGCTTACCAGCTGATAGCAGTATAATGGTAAAATTGGCAGCATTTGTATTAACACTTGGAAATACATGAAAATATTCAGAAAAATATGCAATTCATTTCTAATAAAATACATATTTTATTTGTAATGCCAGTAATACACTATACGGAAACTGAAATGTCACCTCTGCTGTTTGCTTTATCACGTTATCCCTGTTTTCTGGTCATGCCTTCAGACTCTATCACTTTTTCCACACTTCTTTGTACTGTGGAATTACTTTGAAATAACTAAATGTTTTTGCCCATCAATCTACCCTCAATAACCCAAAATGAGAAAGCAAGACATATACAGTCATGGAAAAAATGATTAGACCACTCTTGTTTTCTTCAATTTCTTGTTCATTTTAATGCCTGGTACCACTAAAGGTACATTACCTGAAGAATACAATGAACACGACAAAAAATGCAGCTGATTACATCATACTTTATGTCCTAAGCTTAATTGTATTCCCAGGGTATATGAGAGGCCATTTCATGTCATTAGCAGCACTGCAGTTGCAAAGGCCTGGAGTGGTTTCCTGCTTACATTCAAGCTGTAGCACAACTCAGTTGTCAGCTCCCACATAATGCCTAAAACAAAAGAATTATGTGAAGCCACAGAGGCAGCCATCTTGGCACTGCTGGAAATTGGCATGAGTGAGAGACAGGTAGCGAAAAAACTGAAGATCTCCAAGACAGCTGTTCATTACAGTAAGAAAAAAACAAGCCCAACATGGTACTACCAAATAGCTAGCTGGTCGCGGCAGGAAATGTCTTTCTACGAGATGACCGTGCACTCATTTGTTCCTGTGTCAGGAATCGTCGTCAGACCTCCAGGGACCTTAAAAATGAGTGGGCACTGTGGAGAAATGTGACTTGTTCGGCAAGGACAGTTCAGATTCTTGAAGCTGGTCTGAAGTCACACAGGACATGGAAAAAGCCCTTCATCAACCAAAGGCAGAGGAAAGCCTGGTTACTCTTTGCTGGGGATCACAAGGATTGGACTGTTGATGATTGGGCTAAGGTTCTCTTCAGTGATGACTCCAATTTTCAGTTCATACCCACTTCAGCCAACTTACTGGTTAGCAGGAAGCCTGGAGAAGCCTACAAACCAGACTGTCTTGCCCCTACAGTAAAACATGGGGGTGGATCAGTGACCATCTGGGGTTGTTTCAGTATGGGTGGAACAGAGCAAATCAAAGTGTGTGAAGGGCGAATGAATGAGGTCATGTACAGGGCTACTCTTGAAAACAGTCTTCTTCCATCAGCTGGAAAACTCTTTCCTGCCTTGAATGACTGGATTTTCCAACAAGACAATGCCCCTTGCCACACGGCAAGGTCAGTTAAAGAACCAGAACATTGGAACCATGCCTTGGTTTTGTCAATCACCAGATCTAAATCCAATTGAAAATCTGTGGAAAATCATCAAATGCAAAATGAAGAACAACAAGCCCAAAAACAAAGCAAATTTGTCTGAATTTGTGCAACAGGAATGGGCTGCTGTGACAGCAGAACAATGTCAGAAGCTGGTGGAGAGCATGCCAAGACGCATGGAAGCAGTCATCAGAAACAAAGGTTATGCAATCAAGTACGAACTCCTGTGTGTATCATGTGACTAAAACAGACAGAAAAGAAAACATGGAATGCCTAAAAGCACGTGTTTTTGGCAGTACAATACCATAGCTATTGATGGAAGAACTTAAGTGATTTTGGTTCTTATCAAGAAAACCATGGAAAATGGTGAGATATCAGCTCTTAAATTACACTCTTATGAGCTATTGTTGTTGTTATCATTATATTTGTCCAAACAAATGTACTTTTAGTTGTACCAGGCATTAAAATGAACTAGAAATTGAAGAAAACAAAGGTGGTTGAATATTTTTTCCATGACTGTATTTGGAATTTTTAGCAAACGTATTAAATCAAAAACTGAAAATAGTATTCCGACTCTTTACTGTGACTCCCTATTGTGGTCAGGTGCATCCAGTGTCTAGAGCATGACTGGAGGCAAACTAAAGGAATTTCACATAATTTAGAAAGGGACTTATTAAAATGTATAAGTTCTACTGTTTATACTATGTCCATAACCATAGACCATAACATTCTTTGGAGACATTTGCAGCAAAATTGTGACTCCAAAATTGTGACTGGAATCATCAGGACTCTTTTTAGATTTGATTATCTGGTAAAACTTAGTAACAAAGCAAAAATTAATTTGTTTGGGGAAGTGACCAAGAAGCAGCAAGTCATCTGCAGCGATGGAAGAACCGGCTAGAACAACAACCATCTCAGCAGCACTTCATCAATCAGACCTGTACCAAGACAGAACTTGGCATGCAGTCATTCTTGAGAAACAGACATGGCCGCCTAACTGGAGTTTGCCAAACTGCAACTGAAGGAAGGAAACATTCTCTGTTCTGATAACTGAACTTCCAAAGGCCTATGTCTGTTGAACAGGAGGCACTGCTCATCATCTGGTTAATAGCACCCCAAAGGTGAAGCATGGTGGTGGCAACATTATGGTACAGTGGTGCTTCTCAGCTGCCGACACAGGGAGACTTGACAAGACCTGGAAGAGAAACTGCTCTAGACTGCACCAACCTGACAGTTCACCTTTCAGCACAACAGTGACCTGCAGCATATGTGTCAGGACAACACTGGAGAGGTTTCAGGACAAGTCTCTGACTGTTGCTGAGTAACCAAGTCAAAGTCTAGACTTAAACCCCAGAGCGCCTCTGTGGAGAGACCTCAAAACAGCACTTTACAGAAACTTTACATCCACTCTGATGGAGCTTTAGAGGATCTATCACAAAGAATGAAACAAACTTCCCAAATCGAGGTGTGTAAAGCCTGTAGAGGCTTAGCCAAGCAGATTCAAAACAGCAACTGCTGCCAAACGGGTTTTAGTAAAGTACAAAATTAAGGCTCAGAGTACTTTGGTAAATTAAAAGTTTTAGTTTCTTAATAGGCTTGCATACATTTCTAAAAACATGTTTTCACCGTTTTATTACAGGTTACTGGGGGTGGATTAGTGGGAAAATGGCCACTGAGTTCATTTAAAAATAAATTTCCAACACATTAAAGTTTGCAAAAGGTGAGGTCTGAAAACCGTCTGAAAGGCCACACATAATATCATTATGTGTGGGGACTAGGGATGTCGCGAAAACCGATACCTCAGTACCCAGTTAATTCTGAAAACGTGATGGTATTTGTTTTTCTATGGTACCAAAGACAACATAGATGCCATCGCTACTAGAGATAACAAAAACAATGCGGAATTGTGGCAGGTGCATCTGTTGTAGGAATGCTCCACACCTAACGTTTATGAACATAATAATCGAACATAATCTTGTTGAAACTAATTTAGGAAATCTTATTACTGAGCTGGGTGCTGCTCATAATATTCATAGCGAACGTTAACACTCTTCAGTCTGTCAAAATAAGACACTTCGTGTCAGTTTTTTTGGAATATATTCTTTTGATCTTAGACATTAAACAAGGTGATCACAGCTTGATTTGATGAAACCTGGTTTAGAATTATTGCATTTACAATATATTGGAGTAACTTATGAGTTCCACGTTACCTGGGTGCTTTTTCCAGCTCCACTGGGTGCGCTGAGGATCACCATGTTGTGGCTCTCCAGGTGCTCCAACAGACTCTGCCTGAGCTTCCACACAGGAAACTTCTGCCTCTCTTCCAGTAGGGCATAGTAGCGCGAAGAAAAGGGCAAACCATCATATGGGTTCACCTCTAAGTCTCCTAGCCCCTCTGCCTCTCCTCTTCCTCCATCTCCGTCATCATCCAGATCCCCAGACAAAAGGGAAGAAACGGACAAAGAGTCTAGGGCTGTGGAGGGCCGCAGGTGGGATCTGAGTGCCGGGGAGGCAGTGGACGGCTTTGCTGGAGGTGATGACATCATTAGCAGGGGGCAGGGATGAGGAAGGAGTGATGGGCTAGTTCACAGGCAGGCCTGAGTTTATCTGCAAAGAGGCAAAAACAATAATGACTGGAGCAAACTTTACTGAATGCATGAAGAATGATTCCTGTTTTAATGTTTTCTGAGTTGCATATAGACCTAATTAATACAGCAGCAGCTACGGGAAAGAAAAGACAAACATTAACGTGGACTATAGGGGCCACAGTATGTCCCGTTTGCCTCAAATGGGGCCTTCACAAGAACCTGCAACATGTTTGGTATTAAGCTGTGGAATGCTTGTCTCCACCCCGAGGCCACTGAGTGTCTTGGACAGCTGCAGTAGACATGGTCTCTTTAGAGAGGAAGGCCTTCAGGCATCTACTGGTGTGCTGGTTTATTCATGTTTGAAGAAGACAAACAGCCGATGAAAACAGAGGAATGAGTGTTTGACACTATTCGATATTCCATTAAATAGTGGGGTAGGATATGGATCAAATCTT
>NW_007579759.1:40380-107654 GCF_000690725.1 Stegastes partitus
AATAAATAGCAACAACAATATATCGATAGATTGTGTGATAAAGTATATTTCCTATACATTCATTGAAATCAGCAGATGGGGCTGTGTTTTGCTCATCAAGTCAATTAAAAACCTGCTAATAAACAAGGTCCCTCATCACACTGAAACTGCAATCCTGTTCATCGAACACTGCAATAAAGCACTTACAACACTGCCCACAATGGTCTGGGAGATATTTAAAGAACAAAATAAAGAGGTATAAGTGGTGTTGCAAAATCTTAGATTTCTGCTGATATACTAAGTCTAGAAAATCAGTTGACTGATTGACATATACTTAATAATAAGTAATTATTTTTGACTAATTGATTAATTTATTAATTTTTAAGTAAAAATTGAAAACATGATGTAGTTTCAGCATCCTAAATGAGAATTTTTGTTACTTTTCTTTGTTTTATGTGATACCAAACTGAATAATTTGAGACTGACTGGACCAAGTAAGTCAGCTGTGGACAACATCTTTGGTTTCAGGATATTGTAAAGGGCATTTGTCACCATTTTCTGACATTTTATATTCCTAAATGATTACTAAAGAAAATTAAAAGCAGATGAATCAATGACAAAAGCACATTTTATATGTAAGTTATAAGCAGTCCCACAGTAAAGAGGTATTATCATATGGCACAGGTTAGATCACAAGGATGTGACTGAAGGGTAATGTCACGTTACATGATCACAGGTGATACTAGAGCTGAAACAACAAGTCGTTGGACTAGTGGAATGACAAAAATTATTGGCAATCGTTTAGAGGATCAAAATAATTGAAAATTTGTTGGTTTCAATGATGTGAACCTTTTTTTTTTCATATATGACTGTATTGTGACGTGTGTTTTGTGATGTATCTGGGCACTGTGGTGGAGATTTTTTACTCATTTTACACAATTAAACAATTAATTGACTAATAACTGTCCATATCAGCAATTTACATCATGCAGAGACGTGGTTGATGCAAAAAAAAGCAAAAATCCCCAAATGTCCTGTTTTTGATCTGTTCTTGGTCATGCCTTTAACAACCTGGAAAATACATGTTAATGCATCATTACTTCATCAAGTAATACAGGAAGAAAAATGGGCATGGTATAATATAGGAGAAAAGCACTGACAGAATGACCAGAGGAGGATTTATGAGACTAAATGTAGCAAATGGGCAAAGTTCAGGTGAAAAGGTAGATGTGTAACAATGGGCAGTAAATGTACATTTAGTATTTTCCCATATTGACTGTTATACTGAATCAATGCACACATTTGAGCAGCACAGCAGACAGTGACACAGCACACTGCTAATTTATAAGTGTGAGGACTCAGAGTTACTTCCTAGTCAGACTGACAGACCTGCTTACTTAATCCTGCATCTCACATTTACTTAATTTAAACCAGAAGTTCTTGCTATTGTACTAAATAACACTCATCATTAGAGATATTTGACTTCTTTGGTCAAAATGAAAAAAGGGTTTGAATAAAACCTGTTTATATTTCCCAGTAAGGTATCTAAAAAAAAAGGATCTTGTTGGTATTTGAAGCAAAACTTGGGTATTGTCTAGCTGGTGTGAACAGGAGCTGTAGTGAAGCAGTGACGCTTGCAGTATTAAGTTCTGCAGATACTGTGTAAGCATAAAAGCATGATATAAATTACACTTGGATAAGACCCAAAAACATGCAGTATTACAGCAGGCTAACAGCAGCAGGTTCCCACACTGCAGGCAAATGCCAGGCCTCCTAACAATGCATAGAGAGAGTAAAAGCATATGCCAGCCTAGCAGTGAGTCAGGAAAAAAAGATAGCAGCTGCACTGTATGATTCAAACCATGTACTTCAGCTGGGACAGCAGTGAACATCACTGCCCTGCTCGACAGGAGCTTCATAATAAGCAAGACATGCTCTACAAACCAGTGGCAAGAACATTGTGAGACTGTAAGGGTCATACTAATACAGTGTGAATCGTGCAGTAAAAGCCAAGTCTGCTGGCTTGTAACGCCACGATGAAAACACAGTGGACTAACACACTCATGTCGATACACTATCTTCAGACCTTGACCTGAACAGAGGCCTGACACTTTGCCACTATCACTGCAGAGGCTTTGCAAGTGCATCAAAAGTAACATCTCACCTAGAACATATTTAGCACTTCATAGCTGCACCATGGGGCAGTAGTTTGCCTCTGAACCTTTATACTCAAAAATGTGGAATGTTTTTGTTTTTGTTTTTTTGCCACTTGTCCTAGCAGAAGCTGTCACATCCATTAGATTAGATGGGAAATGTTCGTGAGCTTTTGGGCAACGTGCATGCTTAGATTGTGATTTCTGGATATGGAGCTTCAGACAGGTCCCTGGGCTTGTAAAGAGGATGCTACCACCACCGTGCTTTACTGTGGAATAGTATTATAAGTGATTAAGTTTATTTACTTCTCATATGTCCTTTATTCAGAACAGTTTATATCTAATAAGCCCAATTAATAGAAGGAGAGAGCAGAGAAATGATCAACCTGTCAAGAAATCGTCAGTAAACAAGCAGGTCTAAAGAAATCAAGATTGTGAAAAATGTCTATCACACTCTAATGTGTCTGCCTGGCCTCTGTGATGCCAGGTTGACACATCCCAACTGCAAACAAAAGCACAAAACACTCCACATAGTGTCCGTCTGTCCAGGCTAATGTGAGAGTTTTCTAGGCTGGACGAGTGTTTCTAAGCTGACTAATGTCCACGTCTTTTATCTCAACAATTAGCTCCTCTCTGCTCTATCTCATCTCCATTTCAATTCAGCCAGAAGCGACGTGTCAGGTGACACGGGCGTTAAATAAAGCAAATCTGGAAAGAGAAACAACAAACACAGAATAACCAGTCACAGGCTGGACCCGTGTCTTACCTGTGAGACATACCGGCGACAGGTGAAGAAAGCTCGCAGAAACAGTCCGCCCTCAGCCCTCTGTTGTTGTGTCACTTCACTACAGACTGGCGTCCTCAGTGACTCACAAACCGTCCTAACATGCCGGACAACGGCTGAATACAAACCACGAAAGGCGAAGATAGCCGGCATCCGTTCATCGATCCTCTCCGTGAACCATAGCCAGTCCAGGAAATGTTCTCGCTGCTGACAGACAATAAAAGACGAAGGTGTTGTCTGGCCCCTCTAGCTAGCAGCCGCCATGTTTCGCTGTCTAGCTGTCAAACGTCGTGTTGCGTTCAGGGCTCCTCGGAAACTTTGGGTCGGAACGGTGGACAGATGTTCATCTCATAAAATAAATTACAACCTCTATTTAACCTTTTTGTTATAACTATTTCAGATTATTTGTTTCCTTAGGTAATTTAAGCATGAATCAGATACGCATTTCTACTGGAACAAAGTACCACAAATATATAGATGCAAGTTTATTCAGTGCATTCAAGTAACGGGTTGCTACCAGATTTATACCAGTTAGATGCATCTTGGTCATCAGCGTGTCAGTATTATGTACTAAGGATGGGCTACTAAGCAACGCGAGCAGGTCAGTGCCAGCTCAAGCCTGGTCTTATGTAATCCCTGGAGTGCTCCTTGTGTGAGCTGTGGCGCCACCCCAAGGCTCAAACATGTCACCACCCAAGTTGTTCTCGTTAATACTGACCATTTATGACTTCAAATTCATCACCAAAACATTAATAATTATGGATAATGAAGAGGGGCTAATGCATAAATATATATACATGCAGAAATAAATCCATTTCAACATTTATTTGTGTATTTCTACAGCTGTATATTTATGTCTGCATTTATTTCTGTATTTCTACATTTGTTTATTCTTCCTGTATTTTTTCTGTATTTACTAATGTCTGTATTTCTGTGTTAATAAGGCGGCCTAACTTTACACAAAGCCATTGCGTGTAGTTAATGGAAGGTAAACATAGCTAATTTGTCTCATGCAGACTGAACAGGAATTGCTTGCTACTGTCTTTTTCATCCAACTGACCGGTTGTGTTCAGACTGTGATTTGGACCACAGCTTCCAATGAACATATAGCCACAGAAGTACAAAAACAAATTCATGATGAAACTAAGAAATACAAAAATTAGTAAAAGCAGAAATACAGAAACAGCCTTAAAAGACGTTGAAGTGTAGAAATGTAGAAATCAATTCAATACATATATTTTATTTGAAAATGTGTAATTTCTCAATATATTTATTTTGTATTTACACTTGGTCTCTCCTTGCCCTCCCTAAAGTTCATCCAGGCTTTATTTAAATTCAGTGTGAAAGTGGGCCGATCTTTGTAGAAACTTACATTTGCTTGCTTTTTTTGGTTATAATTGAATAATTAGGTTTAACTGGCATTTAAACATAGTAGGCTATATTCACAGCATATAAGCAGTATAAGCAGAAGTGCAACAAGCTAGGGCTGGTTCCAAAACAAACATCCATTTAGTGTTTCAGTAAGAGTTTCTATGTAACAAAGGCTGTAGAGACAGTCTGTCTTTGTTACTTGTAGCTGATAACATGTGATGGAACATCAGCTGTTCTCCTGAATGTTACATGGCAACCAATAATAAACACTTAAGACAGTCAAACTTATAAGAAACTGCTTAATTTTTTTTTCTTTAGTTCATCTTTACATTTGTGTTAAAATTGTGGAAGAAAGACTGAGCAATTTAATTGGTTTGGGGTTTGTGACACTTACCATACAAATACAAAGACAAGTCATGTGATATTATGCACAAAAGTCCATCAAAGACACAACAAGAGGCCTTAAAAATTAATATCACTAACTCAATCCAGAAAATGAAATGCATAGATCCATGAAAGGCTGCAAGAGTCACCTGAGCTTCCACACATTCAGCTGTTTGATGTCCAGACAGTATTTCTGAACGTTCAGGTGTAATAAGTCCCTCTGTTCTTCCTGACTATACCCACAGACTGAATGAACTCTCTCAGTCTGTCCTCCCAGTCTTTGCACCAGTTATGGCTCCGCTCCAGGTTCTGGTAACGAGTTGGCAGCTTTTCCAAGGCCAGTACTGCTTCAGGCAGGTCAAAAGTCAGACCTGCCCTCTCCACTGCTGCCTGAAACTTGGCTGGAGATGCTGTTGCAACATAACACCTGCAGTAAAAGTTTAGTGATTACTTACAGAGCTGGATGTCACACATGTTACATGTCTCTGTCTAATGATAAAATGGTTTAGAACGGATACATTTAAAGGGGGAGTCACAATTGCCAAATTCTAAAATAATTCTAAAATGCAATGAAAAGAAAAAGTACATGAGCCGTTTGGAATGACTGGCTTATCTGCATTAACTGTTGATTAAAGTGATTTGATCTTTGTTTAAGTCACAAGTATGGATAAGCACAATATCCATCCATTATCTATACATCGCTTAATCCTCACTAGGGTCGCAGGGAGCTGGAGCCTATCCCAGCTGACTTAGGGTGAAGGCAGGGGACACCCTGGACAGGTCACCAGTCTATCACAGGGCTACACTTAGAGACAGACAACCAAGCACACTCACATTCACACCTACGGACAATTTAGAATCACCAATTAACTCCCATAGTCCAATTAAAATACTGTTAACGTCTAAACTAGTTTATGTTTACAATGACATTAATTCAGTATTTGACTCGTTACCCTGTAGTGTCTTGGTAACCTTCCAACTAATGGCACCCATCATACCCATCTAGTTAGTAAAAATGTTGCAAATAAAGGCTGAGGAAGTCAGAGGGCAGGTACTACTTGAAATGCACTGATCTATCGAAGTACAGCTGAAAAAGAAAAGCTCTCTTCTTCTTCTGGTTCTTTGCTTTTGTTTTGATTTGTCTTTTAGGTCTTGACAGATTTGAAACATTTTCTGCTTCCTAAACATCAAATGTTTCTGTTGAAAACATTGTTTTGTGCAGCTTCAGCTGACATTCTAGATTACAGCAACAAGCATACACTTGTTTCTATGAGGCATCATGTTTGACTGCATTTCTGTTCTAGTGCAGGTACACATTTGCTCCCGTACACAGTCTCCTTTACAGTTTAAAGTAATCAGAGAGTGATCAGTAGAGTGTCAGATGACCTGAGTGGCCCTGCTGGTACCCACTTTTACAACAGAGAAGTCAGAATTAATGTGTGTATCTGAATAATTCAGTATGTTTGACCTGTTGATCCCGGTGCTGTGAGGACAGTGGTAGTGGTGCCATACAGCCACAGCTGTGTGAGGACACAGCACATACTGGTTTTCCCCCCAGCATCTCCTCATGGTCTCCAGGATCCCTTCATCATTCACTGTGCCAGTCAGCAAAACCTGTGACAGCTACAAGTAAAACAGAGGGAAAATTATACAAGCATTGGTGGTAGATGGGTGGTCTTACTATACACACAGAGAATAAGCATGTCTGGATGTATACAGTAGGTGCAGTGAATGCTGAATGACTGGTACCAGTTTGCGGTGGTTTTCAGGCAGAGAGTGCTTATGTAAATGTTGAAATTCCTCCATCATGATTTTCACTGACGGTCCGTTTCTGCCAAGCAGCAACCAAAACACTCGCTCCATGTTGTACGGGTCCTACAGGCCACAAAAAAAGCAGTGGGACACACAATTCTGAGAGGAGAAACATGTCACTGCAACTTTTAAAGTCCTCTCCAGCCGCAGATTTTTTTCCTACAAAACTCACTTCTGTGTGTCAAAGGTACATATTAAGAAGTTTGTTGCATGTTCTCCCTGTGCAGCGTGGGTTCTCACCGGGTTCCTCCCACAGTCCAAAAACATGTTTAAGGTTAAATGGTGATTCTAAATTGTCCGTAGGTGTGAATGTGAGTGTGCTTGGTTGTCTGTCTCTAAGTGTAGCCCTGTGATAGACGGGTGACCTGTCCAGGGTGTCCCCTGCCTTCACCCTAAGTCAGCTGGGATAAACTCCAGCCCCACCATGACCCTAATGAGGATTAAGTGGTGTATAGATAATGGATGGACGGATGTTTATTTTCCTCAGGGGATTACTCCTTCTGGTTTTAAAGACGTTTTAATCTCATTACTGCAGACCAGGAAAAGTTGCTGTGAGTTGTTGTTTCTTGGCATTTTGTACATACACAGCACATGTGCGTACACAGATATGAACAAACAAATGAGACAAGATGATGACAATTATGTCAAGGTTAGAACAAACGTTTTTACACAGCCATGTCTCGCCATTGGGATTAAAACAGGATGTCCAACGGAGACAATGTTAAACAGTTTAAGATGCACGTATTTAATTGCTGCAATTTAGGATAATGTGACTGCATGTTTTAGTTTCAAACTCAGTGAGATGAAAACCAATAATTGTTTATTTAGATAAAAATTCGCACATTTTTAATTTGCTCAGCAAAGTCTAAATGCAACCTATTATGCAGGCTTTTATGGACAAACTAGGTGCATGTTTGATTTTCTTTGGCCTCACTTTGACTGTATTTAAGTCTCTCAAATTCTGCATATGTGCTATGTTGGTAATGCTTTATCTTATTACAATTCGCTCCAACAGCAACCTTTTTTTTTACCAACTGGTATCACTGTTTCATCTCATGTCATATTAAATATAAACATATTAAACTGCTTTTGTTAAATGTGGCTGAATGGTATATTTCCATTGAAGGTTGAGTAAACCCAGAGTTAACTAAACCAGTTGGTAATGTGTGGATATGAATGTGTTAGCTTCAGTAAGGGCATTTAGACCAAGAGGAGACAGACTAAGTGTTTTGTGATCCAGGTTCCATGTGGGAGGAATGATGCTGTTCAGGAGTACAAGTACCTGGGGGTGTACTTGGACCACAAATTGGACTGGGGCAGTTTTTTTTTTTTTTTTAATCGACATCTTTAACAACCCCTCTGACATGAGTGGTTGTAACTATAGGTAGTGTAGCTGCAGTACCTGGATGTCTATAGCAGGGGCCAAAGTTTGCGTGACGTTAGTTGCCATGGAAAAGTCCCCGGTGGTTACTGTCCTGTGCACTATGTCATTAGAATTCACCATGGCAACCAGTTTCAGGGGCAAGCCCATCTGCTTTACGATGTAGCCAGCTGAGACACAGACAGAAAAAACAATAAAAGATTAAGAAACATGTTTCATGTGAGAAGGACAAAAGCTTCAAATGAGCTTTTAGTTAAAGGACAAGCGTCTCTTTTCAAAATGGGATTACTCTGATAAAGTAGCATCTTATTTTTATTTTTATTTTTATTTTGTCCTGTCTCATATATGTGTACCTCTGTTGAATGCTGCTACCAACAATGTGAATTTCTCCACTGTGAGATAAATAAAGGCATATCTTATCTTATCTTATCTTATCTGTTCTACCAATATGACTGCATAAACTCACACAGATCAATGATTAAACATAACACCTATGTTGTAGAAACCTTTACTTTGGATCCTTTTAATTGGTGCTACAACAATTTCCCGGTAATCAATTCTCTGTAGAGTCTCTCCAAAATGATTAACTGATCGGAACTTATCACAGATATAATCAGTGCAGGGAGAAATATTAGGTCCTTTATTTAAGTAAAAGTACAGTTTATCACAATGGAAGTGTACTCTGACACAAGTAAAAGTGTTGCAATTAAAATAATACCTAATTAACAGTACAGAAAATATGTAAAAGTGCTCATTATGATGAAAAATCTGTCTGATCTAAAAACCTCAAAGACCTGGAGGTGAGGAGAATGAGAATGACATGTAGCAAATCAAGTCATGGATTGTGGCCACTCCTATGGGGACTTTCTGCCCCAATTCATGGGTCGCCCGCTCCTCCAGGGGGACACCTAAATGCTTGACCCTTTTAACCTTCCAAGTATGACAATATTCTCTAGTAATTATGTAACCAGGGGGAAGAATATACAAGGCAAATAAGATATCAGCTGTGTAGGATGGAAGTAATCAATCTACCTGCTATGTTTCCAGCCCCTCCAGTGGGAACCACCACCTCCAGCTCAGGCAGGGCTGCGCCAGTGTCGACCTGCTCCATTCCACTGAGCTCCAGGTAAGCATAGATGAAGTGGGCAAGCTGTATCATGACTCTGGAGAAGTTGACCGAGTTGAGGCTCATGAGGCCCTGAGACTTCACCAGGTCCTGGTCCGCAAACAGACGGCGCAGAGGCTGGTCTATGTCATCTGAGCTGCCGTCCGCTGTCATAAAAAAAACACACCACATTCGATTCTGAGAAAATATCTTGAGAATAAAACTCTGGCTTTTGGTCGAAGAATGGTCACGATTCTCTCAGTCTCCACCAGTACCTGCAAACACATGGACATTATCCTGCAGGCAGGAGATCATGTGTCTCTCTTGCACTGGAGTGATGCATCCTCGGGGGTAAACCACCACCACATCCAGCCCAGGGAGACCTTTGGAGCTCTGGATGGCTGAGCCACCAGTGTCCCCTGATGTACCTGGAGATCAAAACGAGAAGCAGACTGACTCAGATACATGACATTTATTATCAAGTGTATAATACTGTCTATCTGAAAATATGTAATCACCTAATTTAAAGGAATTATTTCACCAGGTAGCGCGGATTTCTAGTAAATGCAATAATGGTTTGATGTAAAAGTAGGAAAGGTCTTCACATTTTAGTGTAATTTAGGATTCAGTGTTTGCCTTATATATGTGAATTAACAAACTCAGTTACTAAGGCGTCAGAGCATCAAAACGGTTTACTGTTTTTTAAAATCTGAGAAAGTAGGTAAAATGGATTTAGCTAAATCTATCCAAGCAACCTTCAGTTTGTGATTTATCCCTTCTTGTCTAACTGATGTGAATTTTGAAATATTTTTTTCCCCACAAAAGCTGTAACTTTCTTTGATACAATATTGTTGATGATAAGGTAAAATATCTAAAAACATGAAGCCCCAAAAAGTCACAAAAAGGAGTATTCTTGCATCACTTTGCAACAAATTTTGTATTGTGTATTATGTAGTCGATCGCTGCTGGTAGTAGCCACAGTGAGTGATAGTACATCCTCAGCAGTGGCTGTGTTAGTGTTAGTCAGATATACACTGACTACATGTAGGGGTTGTGTATTTGTGTAAGTAATGCCTGTGCTTGCTGGGCGTTGTGCTGAAGCTACCCTGAATTCCTGTGGTATGTTGGTAACACATCCGTTACAGACACCCTACAGATTAGAGTAGATATATCCATAGCATGTAAACAAAACCACAGCTGCACCTGAGGTCTAAGCAGCAACCACATATCCAATCACAGCATCACCTGTCACAGCAGGCACGGCAGCTATGGTCGCGATCACAACTAGCATCTGGATGCTGTCGGAGAACGGCCTTTTGAAATAAGTAGTAAGCACTAAATGCATCACACAAAGTCTTCCATCACCTCTCCTTTCCATACAATATGCAATGTTTTCCTAAAAGTGTAATATAACTGCTCTGGATAACCAACTGTTCATACTGATCAAGAGCAATGTAAATCATTTCGCAAGGAAGGCAAAAGTTATTAAGAGAAAACACAGAGGCGGTCATTAAAATCCTTTTGCCGTGGCCATTTGGAGACTCCATACAGAAGTAAGATTCTAGTCCTAGCTAATTTGTTTGTAACCAAATGTGTGGGGACTGTGTTTTGGCTTTGGAAGGCAGAAAACCACTGTGTTGTGCATTTAGTATAGCTCATAGTCATTATGAGTCTTGGAACCAAAGGAGGAACTTAAATGATGCTTGCAGATTTAGAAAGTCAGTGTAGGAAGGAGGTCTGGGTAGATGGATTGGTTTATAAACCTTACCATGGGGAACCAATGTTTGTTTCCTTTGTTCTACTGGCATTCAACTTTATTTTTGTAAATGATGGTTTAAAAATCTTGCCATTTTTGTAATGATGATAACAAGGATCTCCTACCTTCAATAAAGTAAACGTTTATGAATCCAAACCACAATATTTCTCCAATCTTAACAAAGCTCAATTATGTTAACCCAAACCATATTCTTTCCCTGACAATTGTTTTTGTGCTGACATCTGATCGAACCTTTACAAACGCAGCGTAAGATTGAAAAAGGTTTTATTTTTAAAATACTGATTCTGGTTTACTCTGTCGCACTACTCACTGTATGAGATGCAACTGACATGACTATTGTTTAAAGTATATAACTCAAAGTATATAAAATGACAATATGAAAATCACAAAATCACACAAAAACAAATGAAAGAACATTAACTTTCATTCATATTTATGTCTTTGCAGTTTAGGACAGGTGCAAAAAATTGCAAAAACAAGTTCTTTATATTTTTCAAATTTAAAAATATGTTTTTTCTTTCTTACCTACAAGAACCATCGCTCTGCGATTCTCTTTTCGAAGAAAGTAGTCAAGGAAGCGCACAGTGCAGGTCATAGCTAAGTCCTTAAAGGCCAAGGTCTCTCCATGGAAGAGCTCCAGGACAGACAAGCCCTCTTTCAGCCGGGCGATTCTGACAACCTCAGACACAGAGAAACTAGACAGGGCTTCAGCCACCAGGACTGAGAGATGGAAACACAAAGAAAGTGATTGATCGATTAACAATTAGTTGTTTTGTGTCTATCAGCTAATAGATCTAAACTGACTAACCGTGGCAACTCTATTTTGCAGCATATGTTCAGGAATTCAGAAAACTCTAAAACTGACATGACTTAACAAAAACAGGACTTTTGGCCCTATGAGTTATGTTGAAGATCTACCTTGACCTCCTGTTATGATCCCTTTACACATCCATTACGATCAAACTGCATGTTGTGATAGTACTGAATAGTTCCCCAGCTCACCTTCCAGGTCATCTCTGGGGATCAACTGAGTAGGAATGAACAGTGAGGCGACCTCCACCACCAGTTTGGTGTAAGGCAGCCCCTTCCAGCACCTTAGGGTGTCTGAGCTGAGCACAGGCAAACTCTCTGGCATGAACATCCCTCCATCTGGCGCATAACCTGAAAACAGCACATCCCGGAAGTCCCATCCATGGACCCCACCGCGAGTACTGCAGTACTTCATCTTGCAAACCTGTCAACATAAAAGTCACATATCTGCCACAGTTCCATTCACACTTCATTTCCCAGACTGTCCTTCAAACCTCAATTCATAAAACATCTCTTTTAAAAGTTAGGTATATAATCAATACAGTCGAAAGACCACCTGAGCGATGCTGGTTTGCCAACTGGGTAAAGTAAGCGATTGGAACAAGGGGCCTAAAAAAGGCACAAGTTTTGATGAGTGGGATTGGTAGTTAGGTCCCCCAGCAAGCTACACTTTCCAGCTCTTCAATTAATAATTGCATAAATCAGAAAAAATAATGAGTTGCTAAAGATATAAACACACCGAAAGGCTAAAATGGTTACAATATCTAAAAAGGACAGTATAAAAAAATGAATATGAAAAAAGTACAATTTGTTTCACAAAGATACAATATGTAAGAATGTAGAACTTCATAAAAAGCCCATGAGTTTGAGCAGCTTGAGCAGCACATATTTAGAAGCCTGCTGTAACTGTTCAGAGGTCTGTGCTGTAGTAGAAAATTAACCGTCACCACCGTCAAAGTTTCACTTAACGAGCGTTCATGGCTGATGGCAGCTATCATACATGCTAAGTAAGCACATATTGCATGTAGCTATTACACCAGCACACAGAGCACTTACTTACCACTCTGTAGCAAAAATGTAAAGGTTTAAACAGACTTCTTCAGCAGGTACAGATGACTTGGTGTCAGTTGTTGCTGCTTTGTAGATAATCTGCTGAACGAAGAGTCACAGATCTTCTGACAAGGTGTTGACCATGACAAGAAAGATAACAGTTGAACTTTGGATCAATCTTCTGGAGATACTACTTACTTATTCTGAAGTAGGTCTAACTGGTTTACTTTAGATATTCTATCCATAACTGGTGTTCCTGCACATTTGCATTGTGACTATTTGCTAATATCACAAAATATGCATGTAGCACTGCCACAGTAGACAGCATCATTTCATACATACCTAATACATGTGTCAATAGTTCTCACTCACTTTGTCTCCTTCTTACAGCTGTCTACTGACTTGCGTTGAAGCACATCATTTGTTGCAGCCAGCGCACTTTGTAATGTCTGTGTGGCACAGGAGGATTGTGTTGACAGAAACATGACAGGAAAGCTCAGCCTGCTGCTCTATTCAATTCAATTCAATTTTATTTGTTTAGCGCAGTTTGCAACATATGTCATCACATAGTGCTTCGCTCTATCACTACACAGAGGTTTAGAACCAGTCCAGGTCAATCAGAATTTACTCAGATTTAAAGCACAGCTGTGCTAAAGTGAGCCTCACTGCTCTGTCATCAGTTAAAGTGCAGCTAAACTGGGTGTCAGACCCTCAACATAATGCTGGGAGGAGGCATGTCAGAGGAATGATTGTGATCTGCACTGTGGTTCTGTGTTTTCATAGTTGGTGACATTTCTATATGACATGTACACAGTTAGTAACTCTGTGCTTTGTTGCATCAGGGTTACTAACTGTGTAACTCAATATCAATGATAGCTGCCTATGACTATTGTTACATAACATTGTTCTAAAGATTTTATTCAGATTATTCTATATTTTTATAAGATTTTATTGTATTATTCTACAAAGCAGCAGCGACTGCGAGTCACCTGTTAACTACTGTAGAGGTCTGTTGCGCATGCTCTGTGTGCTTACTTAGCAGATACTTCGCTGCCGTAAACCATGAACTCTCGTAAGGTGAAACTTTGACAGTGGTGATTGTTAACCTGATGTTACCTCGACAACTTCAAATCCTGCTTCTTAGTTCAGGCGTCAGGCGATAATTACCACTTGGTCAGTTTCATTACAGCCTCTAGCTTACCTCGCACCACACACTGACGGCAGGACGAGTGGCCACAGCGGAGGTCCAGAATGCATCGCTTGATGGTCACGTGATGAACGGAAACGAAAGATATTTCCTGGAAGTTCCACGTGGGAGTTTTGAATCTGTAAATAAAGAGCGACAGAACTGCTACACGGCCATAGGCAGCAGTTCGTCACCTCGTTACCTCCTGGTCGTCATCTTGCATTTTTTTAAGCCAGGGAATATATATATATATATATACACACACGTTTAGCGGCTGCTGCTGTGTTTACTGACCAGCTCAACTGTACAGGAAACTGTTACAGTCATCTTAGTAACTTATTGTACTCTTGTCCACATCAGGATAATATTACAAATAAAAGCAGTAGCCTACGTTATTGTAGCTGATGTTAAGTTAACATTAGACTGTATCCTCTGATAATAAAACATGTTCTAATATTCTCTACGGTTAGTGAGGGTTTACAGAGAATCAGGTTTGTCTTGAATTAGTTAACTTGTCTGTAACTAAGTTTCCTGTAGGTCACAGTAGATCAATGAAAACAGACCATAATGCACAGTCTTTGAACTGCTGCTGTCTCATCTTTAATGATCAGCAGATAGAAATTAAACTAACTTAATGTTCCACCACAGAACGCTGTTACTGATGGATGTTCTCCCAGTTCAATGAATGAAGCTCAGTTCAGTTGTGTGACTTCATGTTGCTGTTATTCGGTTCAGAATCAGATTGTTAACTGTGTTAGCAGATTCTGTTCATTTCACTGAGAAAAAACATCTGTTGAAATGATTCTCTCTCTAGGTTTAGTCACCATGACATGAGCATCACATCGAACCTCAGAAGTGAGTGACAGTTACTTTCTACTGCTGTTTAATGTAAAACAATACAACAGGCTGTTTCTGTTAAGCTGAGCTGAAAGATCAATGTATTGTCAAATATACTCCAGCCATCACCTGGATGGTGAGGAAAAGCTTCGTCCAAATAAAGGCTTGAGAGCTACATGAGCATGAGGAAGAATCTTCTCTCCGTATTCCTCTAGTCCCTTTGAGGAAGAGCAGCTACCGATGTCCTCCTCATCCTCTGCACCGAATGACCTGAAGTCACGGCAGCAGTGACGGTGGACCTGCAGCACCTCCAGCTGCAGCATCTACACATGAAGATCTTCTACTCTGGTCCCACACAGAGATGCACTTGGAAGTCAGGTTCCAATCCAGGGAGGACTGACAGGCTCACAGGGTTGTGAAGAGAGTTATTCCTTCATATGTTTATGTTTTGAATGCACAGACTGCTGCACTGTAAGCCATATATGAAGCATTATTTCATATTATCAGTTCTCATGTTTACCATTTCTACTATATACTATTCAGTAAAAATAAAGTTGCACTGCAGATTCAGCTCCTTCTCTTCATAATACACACTTGTCTTGTGACTGTATTTACTCTTTATTGTAGGCTGTGCACTACATGATTGATCTGCTTATTACATTTGTTTATACACCTTTCCACCTCAAAAAAGTTAAAATGTAGCTTTCAATGTGCGATAAAGGTATAGATTTAGCTCTTACTCTAAATGTGTTGATGTTTATATTCGGATATTCATCATTAATTGGGCCCAGGAAGTGCTATTCGGACCACCCCCACCAGTTATTATAACAACTATGAACAATAAATTTATAATTTATTAACAACAAATTAAAACTTCAAGCATCAGGCCCTCCTTGTATCTTGACCTCCATCTTGACAATCTGACAGCCTTGCGATCTGACATAAAAGAAGGTTTTACATTGTATAGTGTACATAGTGTTGGATCATTGAGTCATGACTGTATAATATAATATCCTATACATATACCCCTCTGGAGTATGTAGCATGCTGGCTTGTTGCCATGCCAACCAAATAATAACAAAGTTGCAAAATCACCAATATATTAAAAAAAAGTCCAGACAATTTAAACCGTCCCGTGTTAAGAACAGTAAAAAAGGCTATTAAAAGCGATAAAAAGGTCAAAAAGACATAAAAAAAACCCAGAATTACTCAGTGAGCCGACCAGTCAACCACACGAGTAGTGACCCGGAAGCTCAACTACATCTTTCCAACACCAAGAATGAAGGATCAAAAGATCCATGTAAAGTTTGTGCTTTCCTTATGCGTGTAATCAGCACGTTGCTGATGAGGAACTGTACGTTCTTCTTGTAAAGCAGTAAAAACAGTGCACATCTGTTACAGGAGTTAGATTTTGTTTCTGGAAGTCCTTCTGGTTGGGCAGTTTATAAATGAAGAGCTTTTTGATATCAAATTGGTAAATACGTTCACCTGTGAGGTTGTAGGTAAGAGACATTTTCAAATATGACTTAAATTCATAGTAATAAGTAGCTTAAAAGCACATTTGCTTTATTCCATCATTCATTTTAATGCACATCTGCAAACATGTAAAAACATATATATAGGTCTTAACACTGGAGAATTTACAAAAATCTGCTTACAAAATTTAAAATCATGCAAATAACTAACATAAAACATAGAGGATAGTGAACATGACCCCCCCTCAACAATGCACACACACTCACGCACACACTCCCCCACACACAGACACACAAAGCCATCAGAATAGAAATAAATACACAATAAAAAGAGGAGCATGTAGATGTAATTAGTAACAGTCCCTCAAAAAATATTCACTCAACACTTGTGCACATGATAAAAAATACTTTCAAATGCAAAATGTCTTTGTTTTGATCTTAGAAGGCATGCTCATTCAAACTGAACAGAATATTCCAGACATCTATAAGTGGGTCTAATGCAGTAATGCAGGTCAATGACACTTTAAAATGTTGATGTTTACAACTGCTTTTTCCTGAACCACGTCAGATAAACTCAACCGGTGCATCCAGCTTGTAACAAACCCCCAGTAACAAAGGGTGTTTAGCTGATCTTCTCTGCACGTTAAAAGGTGTAGTATAGCCCAAAGCAAAGCTTGAAAGATTTCACTTGTATGTAATAAGTGAAGTTATCTGTAAATCTCAGCCTCCTTCTTATGTATAGCCAGTCTGCATGGTGTCCACATATTTCTGCTGCATCCTTCCACAGTCAAAAACATTTGCTATTAGTCAACAGCGTTGTCATTTTTTATTTATTTTTTTGTTGTATTTGTGTTAGTCCTCGGCCCAGAGGTCATCTGACAAATTTCCATGCCAGTAACTTCATCATGTAACCAAAGGTCAATTGCTGGTCTCCACATCAGCAAAGCTAATCATGATGAAAATGTCATTAACTGTAAGTCTATAAGGGTCTTTGAGCCCACAATTTGGGACCATGTGGAAAGTGAAGTAAACTGGACGCTTGTTTCATACACCTCGTGCATGTCATGGTGCTGTATCCCATATCCTAGACTTGGTTGCATACTGAGTTTTAGCCAAACACAATAAACAAAGGAGCCGCAGTCATGAGGTCACCGTCATTTGTTTTCTAGTGTGCATGTATGAAATAAGTCTGTCAACACATAACCCTACATCTGTGCAAGTCTGCTGTCCTTCCTTGAGCGTGATCAAAGCTCAACTATCAATATAGGTCAGGATGACTGACATGAAAGCTGTCGATTAATTAAAAAGGATGAGTCTGTTGCTGACTGCAGTCTATTTTGAGTACAAGTACAATATTCATTTCAGTGGCCAATGTGAATTAATGCACCATGAAAATGATTCTCAACAAACACACCATTAACTCCTGTCTTCGTAACGTTTGCTAAAAACAACCAGCTGCTTTAGGGAATCATGCACGGTTTTCTCAGTTTAAACAAAAGAAACTTTATATTCGTGGGCAGTTGTCAACTAAAGTTCCTGGATTATACAGTTAGTGTTATCAGCACTGGTTAGTTTATTAAAGGTAATAAAAGCAGTCATTAAAATAAAATAGCTGTTTACCAGGAGGTGGGATTTAGTGGTTTTAGCTGTAAACATCTCAGAAAAGTGATGTCAACCTAAATTTGATAGAAAAGTCAATGATGGCTCATGAGGCAAGAACGAATGAAAAGCAATTCTGATTCATCATGACGTACTGAGCAAGAGTACACTTTTCAGTTAGAACAAAAGAAAAGTTAAATAACATTACTTAAAAGCACTGTATTGTTACATATTGTTGGTTAAATGTAAACAAAGCGAACACACGCACGCACACAATTAATGACGACATTTAAATAATGTGGAACTATGATGCCCAAGAGTAGATTGGAGCTTCCATAGCAGAGAAAAACACAGATGGTGGAAATCAAGAGTTTTCAACATCCATCCAACTTCTGAGGGGTGTTAAAAATTATACAAAACTACATTTTACTTGCCCTGGATGTGGCATGTGTTCTCATTTTGGCCATGAAGACCAAGGGTCATGTTTGAAAATCCTCCACTGTATGCAAGATTAGATGATAGACTTTGAATGACCTCTGCAGCAAAAACTCTTTGTTTTATCCTTGTTCAGCTTTCTGTGGAGACGCATTTCATCACATCGCTTCATTCGAGTATGCACTTAAGGACTCAATAAACAACTTACTTTGATTTTTTAACAGTTCACTTCTTCACCAATTAGTCTTATTAATATGAGTTTGCACATATAAACTTACATTCAAATTATACTTTAGACTCGATCAAGCCACGTACAGTCTGCCACATAAAACATATCGCATGTACACATCATATGATAAAACCAGAAAAACATGGGAATTAACACTGTCTGCTGAGCAGTGTTGGTGTTTCACACTGAACATCATATGGTTAATTCTGCAAAATGAACCCCAGGCTAGCTTAGCTATTAACTCCAATATAAAAAGGGATTTATTTCCTTAAAAAAAAAAAAAAAAAAAAAAAACATCAACTGTAGGCCTGTTTACAGCATGAACAAGAACCACTTTTACCTGCAGTCTCATTCCATAATTTTTTATCAATTTGTTTATATACTGAAATCCAGAATATCCAATATAATCTTAGGTGTTTTTTATTTTTAGCTGATGTAATGCTAACTAGCTGTCTGTAGCTAGTGGGGATGTCACAAGAACCAATACAAAGTTGACTCAAATTCTGAAAACATGACAGGCCATGATTACTTTGGTACTGTATGTAGTGGAGAGACTGGACAATAACAGCAACATGTGGAATGACGCAGGGCAGTGCAGGGGCATGAGCAGGTCTGCTGTCACACACCAAGAGTTTATGTGTACAGAGAGAGTTAAACACCTCAAACTGGTTTAAGGGGCTCAAAGACAGACATTTGTATCTTTATATAGAATTCAAGCTGAGAATTTCGCCTGTAACAAAATATTATACTTTACTGTTCCACAGAAGTTTGTTTGGAGGAATCTGTTTCATACATGCACAGCAAGTCATAGCTGGGTCATTTAATCTCAAACCGTCACATTTTTAGAACAATTTCTGCCTGCCTTCTGTGAAATATTATTTGAATGACAACATCTCAGGAACTATTAAAGATAAAAGCCTGATATTTTTTTTATTGTTATTTCTTATTATGTCTTCAGAATCTGCAATATTGGAAAAGTAGATCAAATAGTCTGTAATCATGAGTGAGGTGAAACAGAAAAATAAATAAAGTTGTAATGTTAAGTTAAATAAACTGCTGAACCATGTGAAGTTGTATGCCACAATAATACAAAACAAAACCTATAGAATACTTTTTAATATTAAATACTTGGTCACAAAAAGAGAAAAAAATATATTTTCATTGAGCTTCCATAACTGACAAGTTGCACCACAAAAACAAAAATATTTCCCAAATTGCTCAAATTCCAACAGCTGAGAAAACATAACAAAAATGGGTAAACCGCCAGTTAAAAAAAAAAAGAAAGAAAAAAAAATCTTGCAAAGCTAAAATTTTACAGATGTTTAAAATATCCATATTCAAAAAAAAAAAAAGTTTCATGCAAATCAGAAATGGTCGAGCAGAAGGCCCCTGATGAGTTGAGATGAAATGACCCATCTACATGTTCCATGCATGTACACCACTGCAGAAAGTGTCGAGTCTCGCTCTGTCTCACTGTATCTTGCTTGGTGTGGCTGCTTGCCCTGCAAGTGGCAACACTGTGAAAACCTGAGCCCAGTGTGCCAGTGCTCCTCCTTAAACATTTCTTGGGACCTCAGCTGCTGGTGCTCTCCTCCCTGAGAGGCCCACAGCTGCCCAAACATGCGTGTACTTGTATTATTACTCTATTGGTCTGAGTTACGTTGGCACAATGCAACCCCCCAGTTGGTGCTTTTGAGATGCAGGTTATTTAGTAACGCATTAAACACACATTTAGTTCCTGTTTGCATTGTGTGTGTGTGTGTGTGTGTGTTTTACAACATTACAGGGTCAACTAGATTATCTAGCTTTGTCCGAGTCAGTTTCTCTTGCCAGTCGCTAAACCATTTCATCTTTTTTTTTTTTTCAAGCTACCAGCTAATTAAAACTTTTATGGTGGCAACATGTTTATCAGCGTCAAGTCAAAATACAAAAAGGAAGCATCGTTAAGCATTGTCTCACTCTAAAATGACTAAAACATAGTTCAGTGCATTGAAAACAGTCAGGTATCACAAGCTGAACAATTGAACTTTGAACAATTTGTCAGAATAGTAAACTTTTCTCTTTTGACTTTACTTCTTTCACCACAGACTCCCAATTTAAATAACTTTTTAAGTCACTTGTTGGCTGCTTGTGTAAAGCATCATTTCACATTTTGGACCTATGATTTCATTTGCTCGTGTAGAACACAGTTAAATAAGAAACTGTAAATGTTATCTACCAAAAGAAAAAAAAAAGGTATTATGTAATGTTGTCATGCAACAAATGAAGCCTAATTACTAGTTGTAGGTCAGTAACAGCAGAAACCAGCAGGCCGAGTATGAATTCTGAACACAGATAAGGCTGCTGTGCCAGAGACATACATTATTTAAAAAGAATGGACGTCGTCTGGCCAATCACAATGAATGACTCGCTAAAGTCCTGTAATTAAGCTTGTACAGAGCTATACATGTAAACACGTTGAGAAAAAATAATGTTCAGTGTGAAAAACTGTGCCCTTCTTTTAATTGTGGTTTCTTTCCATAATGACTTCACAAGGAATTTAACGTACATTTTCAATGGGTCAAAACGCATTGTTGAGATGACAATGATTTCCAGAAGGTTACTAATACAATACTGAATAGGTCAGGCCCATCACTTCATATTTATTTTATCAAACTGAAAATCTACCCAGAAATGCTGTTTCCTGTCATTAAACAGATAAGGCATACATGTTTATTACATTAAAAAACTTTTAAAAATTAAAAAACTCTTAGAGAACAAACATGCACTATTGCTGAACACAATTAAACACCTGCTCAACATGACTACATATATGATTGCAGTTGGATTTTTCTTGGCTCCGTTGTTGAACATTTCTGGTATGTTTTCATGATAAACTAACATCTGTAGTGTAGATTACTGTGGCTTTGTCTCCCTCAGATGTTCATTGCAAACACATTTATCCGAGCACAACATGTCTCCATGGGAGAGATGGCTGTGAGGGCAGGGGGAACAGGTACCAAGGAAGGGTTTTCCCATAATGCATTGTGAAGCAAATGGTGCCCCCTCCCCTCTCACTTCGAGGAAGCAACAGTTTCAGCACGTCCTCTAGGTTTTCACCGCAGTCCCCAAAGGCCAAACATCAGACGTCGAGTTTAAAAGCAGTATGCAGGGTTTTCCCAATGCATCTGTGCAGCCTCTTCATTGAGCAAGTCCACCCACGATACATGTTTGACATGACAATGTTTTTAAATGTTCTTAAACTCCCACCTACCACATGTGAGCGGAGAAGGCAGGAGGAAAAGAGGGAGCAGGTTATGAGTTATCCTGCAGCTCTTTGGCCTTGGTCAGAATGGTGTGGACATCTGAGATGGGGTAATCCTGAAAAGGAACAGTAAGAAATTAATACAATATCAGCTGCATGTATGTATGTATGCATGTTTGTATGTATGTATGTATGCATGTTTGTATGTATGTATGTATGCATGTTTGTATGTATGTATGTATGTATGTATGTATGTACTCCACTGTGTTTTATAAAAACTATACCTGCAGTAATCTCATGTTGACTGTAAAGTCTCCTGCCAGCAAATTATCTCGGATGAGTCTGTGAAAAGAAGGAGAGCACAGAAACCATGATTCACTAGAAAAATCAGAAGTCTGAGTGTTGTAGGAGTACTGGGAACACAATCTGAAAGGCTCACATGAGCATAGCACAGCAAACCAGGATGAGGAAATGGAATCGGTCCTGGTCAGAAAACAGGGTGTCCCAGATGCGGATGACATCTGGCAGGAGGAACTCCTGAGATAACAACAGGGTGAGCCAGCGGAATGTGAAATACTGGGGTTTGATGTTCTGCTCTTCCTGTGTGAACAGAGGAGAAAAACTGAGGAAAAGGCACTAATGTATAAATGCAATATTTTTAACCTTACGGTTAATAGAGATTTAAAATAAATGCAGGGCTTTTTTTAAGCACCTAGAACATATGATGCACTATGAAGAGGTAATAACAATTACAAATGAGTTTGCTTGTCAGTAGGCCTGTGCTATAAAGTGATAGTCACTGTATCATCAATACAATATGAAAATAGTTTGATATAATGTTCAATAGTTTGTGGCCGTAAAAACATTATATCACGACAGACTTTATCGCTCAGTCCTACTTTTTAGTTCCAGATTCCCTCTTTGTGTTTCAAGAATGTTGATACTTTCTTGTCGTTTGGCATAATTCATAGTGAGAACACACAAAACATGAATTTCACATCACACAAACAGTCATCATCATAAATGACTGATTAAAGCAAGTGCTACCACAGAGATACCAGTGCCACAAACCAACACAAACATGATCAACAGCAGATTTGAAAAGGGTCTTTTTTCTGTACTCTAATACAGATTTAAGCAGGATGCACATGCTCCTACTTACTTTACCTAAAAAACAGTTTATTTAGAATTTCCGAAACACTGAAAATCCTATCTATCTGTGATGATAGTCCAACTACTACTTTACTTACAGTAACACAACGTGTGACTTATTGTTAGATCCTGATCCATCCTGTCTCAAGTTTTTTCAAACGACTACAAATAATTATGGAGTTACTGCTGTTACTTGAAGGCTCAAACCTTTTCTGCTTTGGAGATGCGCATATGGATCTGGCTGCTGTCTGATGCGGCAGGTATTTAATACACAGAGAAAAGACTCCTAAAAACATCTGGAAGCAGTAAACTACACTGTAACAGCTCACCAGTCTAATGTAAAAAAAATAAAAAGTACACAGTGTGACCTGTTGTTAGTTCCAGACCCAGACTGATCGCGTCTCCATGCCAGGGGTCTTTTATAGTTATGAGTGATCAATGACGTTACCAATGCTGTTGTTCCACATGTGCATGTGGGCATTTCTCTTGCTTTGGAGACACTCAAATGGACTCTGCTGCTGATGTTGCAGATATTTAATAATGTCAGAGGGGAGACTCACTGTGGTGTTTATGAACCAATGCTGGCGATGAAATATGGTAAAAGCCTTTCTTTAATCACTTCACACAACTCAAAGTATTGTTGCTTATGCATGCCTATTCATTAATAAACATGGGTGCAGTTCAGACTTGCGCTGGGTTGAAAGTGAAAACGTTTCTAGTTCTGACCTAGTAGGGCTACTATGGTAACTTTTATGTATCTTGTCAAAAATAGGCACTGTGACTGTGAGTGATAGAAACTCTATTCTAACGTGGGCTTCACGTATTACGCAGTATTTCATGCTTCACTTATACAAAAGTAAAGTGATGACTCTCTTCTCTTTACCCAGCAGGTAAAGTGTTGAAGCGTATCCTAGCCAAAGAAAGTTTTTCTCTGAAACAAATGTCAGAAAAGAGATGTGTGGCAGAAGCTATCTAATAGGGCCCAGCATAATAAACCCTGCAACTGCTGATGTAAATCACTGGTGTATAAAGGACAGCCGAGAGTTTAAAACATTCCTGTGTTTCCCTACAGAGAATGAGCAGGAAGTATGCAGGAAGCCTTGACCTTACCAGCTTGAGATAGAGCACCAGGTCTTTGTCTTTGAGCATGGAGTAAACACTCTCCATCTTGTAGGTGATGCCGCACTGAGAGTCATCCAAGCTCTTGATGAAGTTGTCTCTGTTCTCTGACATCAGGTTGGTGAAACAAAAGAAGGTATCTGCTTCAGCGTGCTCTGTACAATAAAGCAGTCACAAAAAGGAACCACAAAGGGGCTTTACATAGCTGCGTATACATACATAGACAGACACACACAGGTTTCTATTTCAAATGTTACAGACCTTTCCACTCGCTGTTAGGATCCGTTGCAAAAGTGTAGTAAATTGGCCCAACAATCTCATTCATGCCCTGTACGTATGCAATTCCAGGGTTAAGTTTGGCATAAATGAAGAGGATTCGCTCCACTACCTCCCAGTGTGCTTCACTGCCATTGGGCAGCACTTCGTATTCATTGGATGGATACAAGTTTAGAGCTTTTCCAGGGGAGCTGACCTATAAGAACAAATTGCAGTTCATCAGGATATGGTGTCATTGATCTGCAAAGATTGTGCATTGCATGCAGAAAGGTAGCAAATATATTTATATAAATTGAAGGAAAAACTAGATGAAATGCATATGTGAAACAATAAACTGTTCTGGGGCTGCACAGTGGCTCGGGGGGTCAGCAGAACCCCGGTTTGCATCCCAGTTAGGACGTCTGGGATCTTTCTGTGTGGAGTTTGCATGTTCTCCCCACAACCCTAGTGAGGACTAAGCGGTGTATAGATATAGATAGATAAACTGTTCTCCTGTAAGAGCAGCAACCATAAAGAGTGCTCTAAGCTTTATTTATACTCCTGTGTTGAGTCTCCACAGAGCCTATGCAAATGGCTTATGATGTTGTGAGCATGTATACTTGTGCACTGGTATCTCCATAACATTCTGCAATACACCACCAAAATGTTAGCTGGTGGTGGGGTTTCTATAACTAATGTACTTCAAATAAATGAAACGGAGTGGATCATGCTTGAATTGAAGGTAAAACATGTTGATCAACAGTTACTCTATTGAAAATCAAGTAAAGCAGAAAAGAGACGAAGACCAAATGAGTCTATATACTGGATTGGTAGAGTTATGAAAACCGGAAAACAGAATATGGCTTCATTGTCTGGCTGTTGTGTTTGCCTTATGAGCAAGCCGGATACAATTAGAACAACGTACAACAACGTCCAGTTTTCAGGACTTTTTCTTGTCATGGTATACATGCAACAGATTCAGCTGTCAGAGACACTACTTCTTTCTTCCTGCTGTGTATGCCAGAACAACCTGGCCTAAACAAACCTGTTCTTACTTTAAATGCCACAAACCCATCAATATTATTCGGGTGACTTGCATTGGCACTTCATATGATGAACAAACTCTAATTTAACTTGGTCACTGTAAACATCAACTTGACAATTTGACATGGTCACATCGCTGGATTCCTCTGAACACGTGCTCCACATGTGGTTACATGCCATTCCAAGCCCCTTCTCAGCATTTTAATGCTCCATATAACCATGACCCAAACTCTACTGACTACACAGGGACATTAACAGTCACTTACATTGGTGACTCCACTGCGGTTGCGGTTTACAGTTTGTGCTTTCAGGGTTGTTTGCTCCACTCGTCGACGTAGTGTCTCATAATCATTCTGAGGGTCCAAGATAAGCTGGCAAGGGTATTCAGTAGGACGCTGGAAGAATGCCATGTCGGGGTACAGCCGTCTGCAAACATGCAAACAAATAGCCTTGTCACGTTTACCTCATGTGTGAGCTGCATTACATAAGCCATTGCTGTATGTTCATTTTATAGGCTAGTCTTATCCCCTAAAAGCTTAGGAGAAAACAAAACATATTTTTTTACATTCTGCATACGCAATGGCAGGCTGTGGTTCTATGTCCATTCACATAGATTGAAGAACATACTAAATATCATACCTTACATCCTTGTCAATCTGCAGTAGAATTTCATTATCTTTGAAGTAGGTATTCCACCTGCTGTCCGGATTGGGATTTAGAGGCTGAAAAAAAAACAAAAAACAAAAAAAACAATTACAATTAATTCATAAGTGACTTGTTAGAAAGATGGGCAATTAATTTTTTTATTTTTATCCCTTCTCTTGCTCTTTATATTAGGTGCTAATTGTGGATAGAAGGCAGATGGAAAAAGGTACAATAAGAATGTGTTAAGTTGACTGCACAGCTAACTTGATTACCTATTGGAGGGTCTGTAGTCAAGTCTCAATTAAAAAATTCAAACCTAGCTGCTGGTGTACACTACTTCACACTGCATATAGCTTCATCTAATCAGGCCTCATTTCAGTTCATCGCTGTTGTGAAAAGAGAACAGAACAAATAACATGTAACTCACATGGTCCTCCATTGTCACATCTTCTCTAGAAAGGCCCAAGTTGGCTTTGGCGATGCCAGGCTGGATGATCATTTCTTTTAGAAACTGGGAGTACACCTCCCTATCAGTCACATGGAAACAATCAAAGAAAGAAGTCAAACATAAAATACACCTAAGATTTAATAATCAACTGTATCAGTTACTTTTTAAGCAAAAATCCGAAATACTTTGTGATTTACGGTTTTCCGATGCACAGATTTGCTGCTTTACCTTATCATGTATCAATGTGTTTGCATTTTAAATGTCATTAGTACATTAAAAAGGTAAAGAAAGCTTTGTTCATATGAAGTCTGTTCTTAGTTGGACGCAGTGAAAAGTGATGAGAACAGAACTCCTCAGCTGGTACTGACATAAAGTAAAATGGTGAGAAATATGACACCATGACAAAACACCATAATAAACAGGATCATGCTTGGTGAGTCACAGCAGGAATGTGACGGTTTCTTTTTTCGTCAGTGAATAACTTAAGTTAAAGTCATCTGCTGTGCTGATTGATGGCAGCTGATTTTGTGTTTACCTAATGATACCAAGAAAAGATAGTCTAAGTACAGGGAAAGCAATGTGGTTTAAAAGTTAAAACCCACGCACTCCTAAATTCCATGGTCTACTTACCTCTGCTTTTTGAGGAAAGACTCCCATATTGTCTGATCGAGAGGTAGGTAATTGAGAAGAATCTTTAAAAAAGGAAAAAAACAAAAGTCATGATTCAAGAACACAGATCAAAACATTTTGCCATATGGGTAGATGTGCTGATTTGTACCATTCACAGTCTTATTAGAAGCTTGAAATATCACACTAAGGCTACAACCAACACACCTTCTTTCTACTGTGTAAATTTTGCCAAAGAAACAAAATACAACTTTTCCCAGTTGATCTACAATCTTCTTTATCTCCTCAGCTGAGATATCGGCATAAGTAAATGCTGCCACATATTCCATCCCATGCAAGATTCAATCATAGAACTTTTAAAATGTATTTCCTTTTTTGAAAAAAAGAAAGCAAACAGTCCCGACCTGTAATACAAGTCAGTTACTCTATTAACAAAGAGACACTTGTCTTACTTAACAATTGCAGTTTAATTTGAATAATAAATTATATTTGAAAATACCTTCAATGGCACTCAAGGTCACCTTATACCACTTAAAATCAGTGATAAAATATACAGTTCACATAATGCACTAAAATACTGTATTGGGATCAATGTTTCCAACAATTACATTGATTATTCTGTGGCAGCTTACCACAATATTGACAGTAATTGCCAAGTATTAATTTTATCTTTACTCGTCAAAATGGGTAAAATCTTATTTCACTGTAGAGCTGCGGCTTGCTCTCGCCATTTCTCTCACAAACACAATAACAATGGACCTATCTGTGAATGCTGCTTTCTCTCTGCGCACACACTGATTTAAAACATGTGCAGAAGAGAAGCATTGTTGCTGGCTTCTCCAAACACAGAGGAGGCGACGGGCTACATTCCTGAATAGAATCAATTCAGTTTTAACAAATGGTTAGCATCATAAACACTTTTGCAGAAATGTGTCCAAAACTGATACATTCAAGTTAGTACTGACCATGTAAAGTATTATGGAACGGACACAGACTGTAGCCACAACTATTCACATTGCATGTCTGTCTTCTGCTCGTTCAACAGGCACCTGATAGAGTATTTGTACTGATTCCATTATTGGTTGGTTTTCTTGCACATATGGAGCAGTGTTGTTGATTCCTCTGTGTGTGTACATGTATTAAGTTCCATCCATCTGTTATCTATACATCATTTAATCCTCACTAGGGACGCAGGGCTGGAGTCTATCCCAGCTGACTTAGAGTGAAGGCAGGGGACACCCTGGACAGGTCACCAGTCTATCACAGGGCTACACTTAGAGACAAACACTCACATTCCACCTACGGACAATTTAGAATCACCAATTAACCTCAACATGGATCCCAGGCGTCCTAACCGGGGATCTTCAGACTGTGAGGCTAACCATCAATCCACTGTTCACCCGGGAAATAAATCTTTTTTAACACAGTCATATTGTAAGGACTTGCCTCACCTTTGTGGATGAAAAACAAATCCCAATAAAGAAAATCTTAAAACTTAAGGTAGAGCATGTGGTCTAAGGATAGAGGAAGGATGAGAGGAGTACATATTGTGTGGGTAAAAGAATGTTTCCAAGAAATCGTCAGTAATCAGGACAGAAACAGGATTGTGACCGTGTCACATTCCAAAACAATTTTCGTGGCGTTACTCGTCTGGAGCATGCCAGACAATGTTATGTCAGATTAACTGATTTTTGCACCCTTCCCATGACCCACTGGTAATAGCCAGGTTAAGACAGGTTGAGACACTGGTGTCTTTGATCTCGTACGTTATCAGTGTCATTCACAAAAAGTAGTTGTAGCAGTTACTGAGCTCTAAGATACTGCTGTAGTTAAAGGAAATCATTATGGTCCAAGAAACCACAAAGCTGTGAGTTAACAGGAGATTCTAGGACTTTGAACAGACAGGGCAGCTTGAGTACAGGCCAGTAGGTGTTTAGGTCACAAGTGTCACCACATGTATACAATGGAAACACCAGTCTTCCACACTGAGGGGATTTTGCTTAAAGTTAAAGTAGAGAATAGATTGAATTTGATGAATGCATCATAATGCTACAATGTCCTTCTACATGGCCTGATGTGTCATCCATGCAGAATTACTAAAATAGCACAGAGGCAGAAAAACTTACTTTCCAGCAGAGTGCACGTATGCCTCCTTCAAATGGGATTCCTGAATTGAACAATGAAAAGTACGGTCAAATGAACAATAATAAAATATCATAGTAACACACTAATAATAGCAGTATAAATAATAATGTGCATAATTACCATTGAAGCACAGCTCCCTCAGTGTCTTCAGGTTAATGTTTTCTTCACCCAAGGCTACTTTGAACTCCTGTATTCTGAAATAGAAAGGTGAGGTTAGAATCAGTAATATTTCTAAATCAATACTCACTGACAAAATGCTACTTATACCAATATCAACACATATTAACTCCTAAATTATTACCACATACCACATCTTTCTAGTATAAAGTCTGGAATCTGTAATTGTCATAAATTTAAATGTATACTTTCACAAGGAAAAGATTGGAAAATTTGTTTATTTGCTTTCTTAAGATTAATACTAAACTCATGTCTGTGCAACAAGCATGAAGCATGTTGTAAATATTATATTAATCCAATAGCTTTGCAACATTGTCCTCAATCAGAATCATATGTACACAACATACATGAAATTTGGTTCCTGCAATGATGTTCCCTGCCCTCTTACTGGTTCTATTGGAGTACAGTTCCTGGATGGAGGGCAGGGGAGCTCCTGGCCTTAGACAACCAGCAATACTAGTAGGATAGACACTTTAGTGAAACCTGAATGGCAAAATGTATCTACAAGCTGACCAATATTTGTTGTCACAGCACACATATCACATTCCTGTACTGTGAGTTCAACATGTTACAGTTGACATTACCGTTTACCCGACACAGCACTGTGGAGATAGGTCTGCCTATGTGAGACTATCTTTTGCCTTTGCATGGTCTACACTCAGCACTGTTCATGTATCATGTGAGCAGGAGGGGCTTGAACTATTCCAAACTGAAAATCAGCTCATTAGTGAGGACTGCTCTTTACCTTAGTCAATGCATCAGTGATATATATAAATATAAATAAATCCACCACTACAGACTACATGTTAAGTTTTTCTCCTTTTAGATTGCACAGCGTCCAAGCGAAATGAATTCAACTCACTCCATCACAACAAGGAATAGTTTTGATGTACTCAACTGCATTAGATAGAACAAAGGCACAAATTACCACCACAATTTAGACACAGATTATACCACTTGTTCACTTTATATTTTGCCCACAGTGGACAAAACATCACAAACCCTGTTAGTATAATCTATTTGCCGCAACATAGCAAAACTACATCCTTTAAACCGACCTCAGATGAGCATCAACACATCATCTAAAGGAAAGATGCAGCGATTATGGGCCTGAGGAATAATCAGTCCCACAACAGTCTGATTGGTTAAATGGCAGCCAACATTTGTAAAACTTGGATAAACAAAGACATTTTCAACAAAGTTTTGTGTTACTCTAAATTTTAACATCAAAATGTAATTTCCTCCAAATGTAAATCTGTTCCAAATATCAGAAAATATATTGATGTCCTAATTAGTACAATTGATGATGGTATAGACCCTGAAAAAACACATCATTTGACCACTAATATAAACACAAATACTGAACACAGTAAGCTTCAAGCCGCTGGGGCATTTCCTTTACCGGCTGTGCCAAATAACTAAATTCTATGTATGAATTCATTTAAGTGATGTTAATTACCTTTACTAAATATATGCCTGCGTGTGCATAATAATTTTTTTAATTAAAAAAAAAAAAAAAAAAAAAAAAGTCCAAAGGATCGATCGGAAAGCAATATTTGAACAATTCTGATCCAGAACAAATTGTGTCAAACTTGTTTTTAAGTTCTGCTGGACGATGATGTCTGATGACTCAATAACAACAGAAGAAAGGCACACAAAACATACAATCAATCAATGTGACTTGCTTTTGCATGTAATGTAACACGTTAACAGTTTAGGTTTGTTAAATTAGCAAGTTATAGAAGAGACACAGTACATTAGATGGAAAGATTGATTAAAACGGTCTTTATAAATTCACCTCAAATCGTTTCTTAATAACCATGGTTTGACTCATTTGCCTTTATCTACCATAGATGAATTTGACGCCAGAACGACAGTTTAACTGGAAATAATCCACATTTGTTTCCACCCTTGCGCCGACAGAAGCACACTGTCAGCACATATTTCCAGCTGGATGAAAGCTAATTGTTAGCCAGTTAGAGCTTGAGGAAGTATGTGTCAGCTGATATGCTAACAGGGCGCTAGCGCTGCTAATCACATAAAGCTAAGACTTAGTGTATTAGCTTGTAACGCGCCTAGATGCTCACTCTTTCTGACGTTAAATGTGGCACTTTAAGCTAGGCAAGACCACATCACAATATGTATGCTTTAGTTACCCTCGCCTTAAACGTAAAGTTAGCTTGTGTTTGGTTAGCTCTGCTGCTAGCTTCATAGTAAAGTAAATGCTAGTTTAGCGGTTACGCTAGCTGCTGAAACAAACAGTTTTTCACTGTTCGTGCCGTCTGCATGTCATGCAAGGACAAAGATTTCGAAGCGTCTCACCTATTTCTGTACGCAGTAGACATGTCTGGACAGGCGACGGTGTTTTCCTTCAACAGTTTCCAAAAAGGAATGAATTATTGGCCAGAGGGAAGTCCTCCTTTCGCTTCCGTGTTCACAGCAGCAGCAGCAGCACAGTGGGCAGACACTCACAACATCCACTGTCAGCCTGCGAGTCACGGTTCACATCACCTTCCCCTGAACCGCTCAGTAACGCAGGATGCACTCCAGGTCTTTTGTTGTTTCAGTAATCTTCTGATAACGTGTTGTTTGCAGAATTGTAATTAATGTTCAGATGATAGCTACCACTTCCCAAACAAATGAGTTGACTAATTGATTATGAACGTGATGCTGTCAGCAGAAATGTTACTGCTGCATCAGTTCTGTGCATTTATTTGTTGTAGCAGATCCTCAGTCAGTAATGTGTGGAAAGTGACATACCTCCTGACAGCCACTAGAGGGAAGAAACGCTCCTGGTGTTTGATTAAATAGGTTCTGTGCGTAAGACGTATGATGAATGATTAGGAAGGAGTGGGTCTGGATCATAGACTGTCTATGATCTGGATCTACGCACCAGGAGCAGAACCCAGAGGTCGACACAGACTAATGTGTGGCCAGCTGCACAGCCAATAGTGAACTTTGAAATAGATCTGCAGTTATGTCCAGTAACTACTACTTTACTGGAAGAACTTTATTACAGATCCATTTTACTTTTTATCTTCTGACTGTTTTATTCCTTCCTTTATTGTCTTTTAACTGTCTTCTTTTACTGGGTTTTATTCCTCTGATATATTTTTATTTTCTTTTATTCTCTTTCATGCTTTTTGTGTTTCACCGTCACCATTTCTTTGCTTTTTACTTCTTTTATTGTCCTTATTTGTTGTTTTCCTTACACTTCTCATTTAATCTGTAAAGCACTTTGTAACCCTGTTTTGAAAAGTGCTATATAAATAAAGTTTATTATTATTATAATTATTATTAGTTCATGCCCCTTGTTCTCATACAGATGCATTTTAACACCACAGCCACCTCCATTCAACCACATACAGCCAAGAAGTTGTGACCAACCAGAAAATGTTGATACAGATTTTGTTTGAACATATCGTTTAAAAAAATGTGAATAATTTAGTTTCAGCTGTTGATTTAGCTGAAACTTTTGGAATTAAACTTACTGAGAAGATTTTGGAAACAAGTGGTATAAACTGCTGAAGAATAACAAAAAAATAACCACGAACCGGCAGCCAGAAAAAAGAAACTAAAGGCTGGATGGACTAAATGTTGCATCTCATCTAGATGGGTGTGCACAGAAAATTAGGACACTTTTGACATTAGAGTCTCGAATGAACTTTTCTTATCCATCCATCATCTATACACTGCTTAATCCTCACTAGGGTCGTGGGGATGGGGGGCCTGGAGTCGATCCCAGTCAGCCTGGACAGGTCTCCAGTCTATCACAGGGCTACACTTAGAGACAGACAACCAAGTACACTCACATTCACACCTACAGACAATTTAGAATCACCAATTAACCTCAACATGTTTTTTGGACTGTGTGGGAGGAAGCCGGAGAACCTGGAGAGAACCCACACACCCATTAAATTTTAATTATCTTGTGAACTTTATGAACAAGTAAAGAAGCAGAACTTTACCAACCTTTCCAGGTGTTTAACAACTGATGGCTACATTAGCAATCTTGCTGTGCTTTATGTGAATTTTTTACAGACTCGTAAAAGAATTCCTAGAATAGAATTCATTTTAATTTCATCGCACAATGTGTAACAAAATCAGTCTGTTTCTACACTACAGTCCTGCTGGCATATGTAAATAATAAGACTGAATGGCCAAAGAATGACTTTGTGTCACACAGTGAAAATAAGCTGAAAATATAATAATGAGACATTGAGCCACCCCAGTGTGAGTACCGGTCTCAGCTGTGACACTCCTGTACAAATGTGTAGTACTGCCACTGGTACACGTTGGTTTGCCTCTGATGCTGGTGACCTTCATTTAGCTGAACATTGAAGATCCTGGCTGGACATTATTGAAGACATGAAAATACTCAAACTAATGCTTTTTTCCTGATATGGGTTTTGCACAAAAAGGTTGGATTTACCTTTGGAAAGAAATCTTACATCTTCTCCATCTCTCTTACTGAAAAAATTCAAAACACACAAAACACAAAAGTTGCAAATGTAACACATGCAAGTGAAAACTAAAAGTTGGCCAAGTATGCCCCCTGAAATTTCGCCACAGATCTGTGACTGACAGTATTACTTGGCTCAAAGAAAATAATATTTGTAATCATTTCACTTTTAAATGATATTGAGCAGGCGTATACAAAGTTTAGATGTATGCTACATGTGGGCATTGGGAACATGAATGTCCATCCATCCATCCATTATCGATACACCACTTAATCCTCACCAGGGTCACACCTACAGACAATTTAGAATCACCAATTAACCTCAACATGTTTTTGGACTGTTGGGAGGAGAACCCAGAGAGAACCCACGCTGCACGGGGAGAACATGCTAACTCCACACAGAAAGATCCTGGGTGTCCTAACTGGGACGCGAACCATGGATCTCCTGGCTGTGAGGCGATGGTGCTAACCACTGAGCCACCTTGCAACCCTGAACATGGATGTGTTTATTATAATTTCCTTTTCATCTCTAAATGAGATTTTGTGGGAACAAGACACTGAGCTCGATTAACCAAAAGTAGAAGAATAAACCTTTAACCATGACTAAAGGCATCAAGAGGTTTTTAAGTGGACCAAGTGTTAGTCACAGTCTGACTACATTATGCACTACAGCTGGCAAAGTGAGACTACTGTCACAGCGATCAAGCAGAGGCAGCTCTTAACCAATCAGTACGACAGCTCAAAATACACAGCGTGAGGATCATTACCCTACATTTTTCTCTTTTGTTGCCTGCTCCACATCAAGGTTGTTAAAGGTTATAGGCTTCTTAAAAAACACATCTTGACATAAAGCTCTGTGCCTTTCATTAATCTGTTCTTTTGATGACAAGATGCAGTTTCTCTGTCACTAATTCATTACTGCAAGTCTAAGCACTGATGCAGCCTCTTTTCTAAATGGCACTTGTGTAAGTCATTCTTTACAGATGATCTGGCTGATTATGCTGGCATAGTGCAGACATAAATACACACCGGCTGACATTTGCTTCCCCCCCTTGACAGCTGCAGTGCTCCTGCATGCCACGCTGCCTGAAAACACATAGTGATGGATATGCATACATATGACACTATGTGGGAGAAGACTGTCTGATGCTGCTCTTATTGCAGTGCAGTGAGAGATGGCATGTGTGCTTGCATGTTGTCATTTTTACCCTCAAAAAAAACATGTTTGGCTCAATGACACATAATTGTGCACATGTTCCTGTGCTGATAGACAAAATGTAAGGAAAGCTCTGCAGAAGATTCGGCGGTTTTACGGCCATCGTTTTATTTTATTTCAATCATCTGTTTCAATCTGTGTTTCAATCTATTATTTTACTCAATGTAAACTTTTAGTAGTTAGCCCTGTACATAATTGAATTGAATTGATTTTTTTTTTTTTTACAGTACAGCCTACCCTACATGATACGATTGGGTTGGTCTGATCGTAACAATGAAAATTAAAGCAACAATAAAAATAATAAGAATATTATTTTATAGCAGTGTCACAAAAACGTGAAAAACACAAAAAAATAAACAAAAAAACGACAAAAAACAAGTTTGTTTTGTTTTTTAAAAAAAAGATAGTAATACAATGGCAGTCGTTTCCGGTGCAGGAGACAAAAACAACAACTACTACCACTACCACTAATAAGAACAACTACTACTACTACTACTACAACTACTACCACCACCACTAATAATAACACCACCACTACTTGTAAAAACAATAATAATGCATCGGTTACTAAAATAATGAGAGATATTAGAGAACATTTCGGTGCACTATGAAAGTTAAATATTGGAAGTGGAAGTGGGAGGGAGTAGAAGAGGAGGAAGAGGAAGAACAGGAAGAAGGGAAGAGAAAATGAGGAGGAGGAGGAGGAGTAGCAGCAGGGGGAGGAGGAGTCTGTTTGTTGACATCGGACGAAAGCGAAAATCAGATGAGTGAAGACGGGGGATAATACATCCATTTCTCGCCGTCATCAATACACACAACCTTGGCGAAAGCTAAGGTAAAGCAGCAGCTGCGGAGCTGTGCACTCTGAAACCACTGACTAATGTTTGTAACCTGCATTTCCACACATTGCTCTTCGCTAGCGCTAGCCCCTCTTGCTAAGTTGGCTAGCATCATAGCAGAGAAAGTCAACGTTAGCCACAAGCTAATTTAGACGTGAAAATGCACTGGTGACACCGTATCGACTACTTAAGGCTTAGCCTATAATAGCAGGTGTCGGTCTTTGGTTTTTTGGCTTGTTGTGACTGAGTACACGGATAATTGTTGTCTGTTTGACAGCAGCTATCTAGCGTTAATGTTGTTAAAGTAAATCATTCAGTGTAGCTAGCTAGCCAGCTAGCTAACTTGGTGCTGTGTCTTACTCAGACTTTATTGCTATGTGTGGTTAGCAAACAAACAAGTAGTACCAACTAAAATCTAGAGCTTCCGCCTATCAGCTGTGGTCATTACGTAGAATGTTAATATGGTCAATGCATTTGTTGTCAATGTTGAAGCAAGTTGTTGCAAAGTGGTCAAGATTAGTTGCTAGCAGTCGACAGCCACAGGGACGACAGCTAACTGGTTGGCAAAGGTGTTTGGTACCTGCAAAGAAAGTGCTCAGAGAAAGTAAACATGCTCTCAGCTTCTGATGGCAGTATTGATTGACAGGATAATGGTAAATGGATTTTACGTTATTTCATAGAAGGAATGCATTAAGAGTTTATAGGAAAACATTCACTTTAATGTTCAGTTAGTGTTTTTGACGTGACATTTAATTTTTGGATTGTCATTTTTTAAATAAATGATGGCATCTGTTACTAACGTGATCCAATGCCAAGTACATTTTACATTGGAATTTTTATTTGATTTTATTTTTACATAAAAGCATCAGTCAATGCAAAGGTTAGTTGAAAACTGTAGTAGATCATTCTATTGTATTATCTTCTTATTACTTATTTATTATTTCATAACACCCTCTATTTTAGTTGTATGTATTACTTTAATAACCAGCACCATTCAGTCCTCACATTGGAATTATACATTTTTTAAAACTTGGATTATCGAAGGAAATGTTTTTGTCTTTCCCATTAGAAGTGGCCGATTGTGAACAAAATTACTCCTGAACCTTTGTTGCCTGTTCTCCTCCGTAGGTTCCCTGCACTGCCCCATCTTTGATTTGAGCCAGAAAAGAAGAGGCTAACATGGCAGCCAAAGCAGGTGACAACCCCGACAGCCTCATGACTCTGGCTACAGTCTTCTGCCTGAAGAATCTCAGGAAGACCATGTGCTACCAGGGATTCAGGAACAAGCTCTGCCTCCGCTCGGACATCTTCCTTCCTAGTGAAATCTGCGACAAGCTGGTCAATACGTACGTAGCAGGATGCATTAATTGATTTATGAATTTTCAGTCTGTTGGAGTACCCCCCACTCAACCACGAATGTTTGTTTACAATGTTACAGATTCTATGTCTGAACGGAGCTTTTCATGTCATGTCGTTAAACAGATATATGGAGTTGGTCCACACAGATAGTAACTTTGAACCAGAGGAGAGTTTCTTCCAACTATTCTCAGACCCTCGAAGCACCAGACTGACAAGGGTACAGCTGAGAGAAGACTTTGTGCGTGACAGAGATCTGGAGGCCATCAGAAAACAGGTAAGATGCTGCAAGTTAGTCAGACTCATGTTACAGAGTAAGCTGATGATATGTTTAGTTGAACTTTTTCTTTTTTTCTAGTGTATCTGTGCAGAACATCTTAAATAGAAGATATAGACTTGAAAATACCTGTTGTCATTACGTTTAAAGTACTATTTCTTTTGACAACTTAATCTTATTTTTAGAGCTATAACAATAATAATAATACATTTTATTTATAATGCACTTTATATTTTTGCAATCTCAAAGTGCTACAGGGTAAAACAAAATCATTGTTTTAATCAGGTTGTAATATCAGATGTTATCAGATGGAGAGATAGACAAAAAATGCTTTAGTGATTCCAGAGTCATCCAGTAGCGTAATACAACACATGCTAAAACGGATACAAAATTCATTCGTCACATTAAGGGTGGACATATTATGTGATTACCACATAATGGAATATGTGTGGAATGTGACATCTGTCACATATGCTCAGTGTGAACCTGCTCTCATCCGTAAAGAGCACAGGGCACCAATGGTGAATCTGCCAACCTTGGTGTTCTCTGGCAAATGCCAATCTCCCTGCACGGTGTTGGGCTGTAAGCACAAGCCCCACTGGTGGACGTCGGGCTTTCATACCACCCTCATGGAGTGACAGTTTGAGCAGAAACATGCATATTAGTGGCCTGCTGGAGGTCATTCTGCAGGGCTCTGGCAGTGCTCCTCCTGGTCCTCCTGCACAAAGGAGGTGGTAGTGGTCCTGCTGCTGGGTTGATGCCCTCTTATAGCCCCCTCCACATCTCCTGTTGTACTAGCCTGTCTCCTGGTATCTCCTCCATGCTCTGGACACTGTGCTGAGAGACTCAGCAAACCTCCTTGCCACAACTCTCATTGATGTGCCATCCTGGATGAGCTGCACTACCTGAGCAACTTCTGTGGGTTGTAGACACCACATTATGCTACCTCTAGGGCTGAGAGCACTGACAAAATGCAAAAGTGACCAAACGTCAGTCAGAAAGCATGAGAACAGACACATGGTCTGTGGTCACCACCTGCAGAACCACTCCTTTATAGGGGTTGTCTTGCTAGTTGCCTCGCACTTCCACTTGTTGTCTGTTCCATTTGCACAACAGCAGGTGAAATTGAATCACAATAAGTGTTGCTTCCAACCTGGACAGGTTGATTTCACAGAAGTGTGACTGACTTGGAGTTACATTGTGTTGTTTAGGTGTTCCCTTTATTTTTTTGAGCAGTGTAGAAGGCTGCCTTACTGCATGATCCAAATCCTCGACAAAACTACAAGTTTTCAGTGTGCTCGGTTGCACAATAGGGCCTTGACGAACACTATGTCGAGGCTACATTATTTTTGTTACTCTACTGTACAAACTTTGTTCTCAATGATATCCTGAAAATCTAGCACATCTTTTGGCACACTAATGTACCAATAGATATTACAATAAAGCGAATATCCTTTTCTAATAATATATTGCATAGTACAAAATCACTGTATCATCTAAAATTAAATGGATAATGATCTGTAGCAGTCTTGTCTGAAAACCTAACCCTGCAGTTGATTTCAGTAGTTTGTTCACTAATGCAATAATTTATTTTGTGTGTTGTGCCAGGATCTCATTGAGCTCCACCTCACCTACTGCAACAGCCTGTCATCCCGCAGCTTGAAAACACTGACCTGCTTCCGCGAGACCTTGGTCTCTCTTTGTCTCTTCGGCTGCAGCCAAATCTTCTACAGGAAGGGTGGCGCCCCGCTCGCCTGTAATGAAGACACAGAGGATGAGGAAGATGAGAGCCCTGCTTCTAGGCAGGCGTTAGAGACGGACTTTAATTTCCAGGGCTTTAACCGCCTTAGGTTGCTCAACCTGGGTGGACTACCTGATGAGATGGATGCGGAGACCCTGCTCAAACCCCTGAAGTCACTCACTTCACTAGACCTGTCTAATGTACAGTTGCTTGGAACAGCTTTTTTCACCCAGTGGAAAGACAGACTGGCTTCTCTTGTTCTCTACAATGTGGACCTGTCAGACGAGTTGGTCAGTACAGTGGTGGAGCTGGTGAATCTCAGGTAAGGTGGGATGAGATCAGAGTGTGTGAATTCAGGGTTTTTCTCTGTGAGAAAAGTACTGGCAAGGGGTAGGGCAACATCTCATCCCAGCACTTTATCAAAAAAGTGCTGGGATGAAGTGCAAGGGCTTTGTTTCTATGGCAACAATCAACAACAACGACAGGTGTATGACAGGATATCATCATTCGGAGCTGTGGTAATTTCTGTCTAACATATTATACAGCTCAAAATAGACATACTCAGTGTCCACTGTTTTCTTGGTGACCATGGTAATGAGTTCGACTCACGATTGGCAAGAGAAGTAGCAAAAGGGAGGACACCACCACTTTTCTGAAATTGTCTGAGATTTTCAACAACAGCATACACTCCCTCTTCATTGGAAATAACTGAAAAAGGACACTGTAACTAAATAGAAGAAGGCCACTGTGTGGACACTCAGTCATGCCTCCACATTTACGTAATAGCTGTCATTATGCTTTCAACACATCCTGGTATGTCAGTTCTTATGTATTGCCATCTAAAGGTACCGGCTTCACATACACACAATAAAGGACAGATTACTGCACATATTTCATTCACATTTTACAGGAACAACATGCCCCTACTGCTGGCGGTAGAAAACTCCATCCAAACATTACATTTACTGATTGGTGCAAAGTGTCACCTCTTCTGACTGTAAGCACCATAAAAGAGGTTGAGTAATTTAAATTGCAAGCAATCATTTGATTATCTTTAGAGCAACATAGTGGGATTGACATTGAGATTAAAAAATAAATAAAAGTAGCTGCAGACTTTGGTTTTGTGCTGTATCTAGTTTTAAAAAAAAAGTATGTGATTAATCACTCAGCATATAAAGCTGCTAACCAGGATGCTGATAAATGTAAAATATCACAATAGTTCTTTTCTATATGAATTAAGGGTCTTTATGTGTACATATCTGTCTTCCAGTTCTTTAAAATTATAGTAACACTCAGGTACAACAAGAGATGGATTAAAGTGTGTGTGCAGAATCTTCCACAGCTGTTCATGTGCTGAGTAGCTTTTACCAGGAATTGCAGGCTGGTAAAAGCTCGCAGCACTGGTGTACAGATAGGGAGGCCATAGGTAATGTCATAGGTAATTTCATCTGTTTATGTTATCAACAAGCAAATGACTAATGGGTAGAAACATTTTGCAGGTATGGGTTGCCCTTAAGAGGATGTTTGTAAAGCCTGTTTAGCCACTGCTTTTCCATGTTTTACTGATCGTAGTGGATTAAAGAATGGGTTTACAATTTTTTAACATCTGTTCCAATAGAAGACTTGTTCCTACTGTAAAGACAATATCAATATTTTTAACATTTTTAACTGACTAAGCTAATTCCCATGTATGTTTAAGTCCTATGTTTGTAATCCCCGTTACATGCCCACTAATGATTTGAGAGGAAATGTATTCATAAAAACAAATCACTGCTTCTTTAGGCATCTTGACATCTCGCGGGAGAGCAGGCGGACTTCAAAGTTTAAGATGACGAGGAAAATCCTGACGGCCATCGTACAGCGTCTGGTCAATTTGGTGTCACTGGACATTTCAGGTCACGTTATGCTGGACAACTGCACAGTTCCGCATTTTGAAGAAGCTATGGGGCGTCCAAGGTGGTTAACCAAGAGTGTGAAATGAACCTATATTCATTTACCCTCAGATGAATGATGACGTTCCTAACAAGCCATATGTTTCTCCCCCTTCAGCACTGAACCATGTAAGAGCAGCATCTATCCTTTCCAGGAGCTAAAGAGGCCCATGCAGTTTCTCGGCTTGTATGACACCACTCTCTGTAATGTGACACACATCCCTGCTTATAAGGTACTGATTATTTTTTATGCCTAGGTTTATACATGATAATTTTCTTTCACACCTAATGAAACCCAAGTTGGATTGATTACATGTGACTTGTTGCCTTCTACTTTTGATGCTGTCGTTCTCCCCCATTAAGATTTTTCAATTTGTAAGTCTAGAACCAGCACCATCAATGTCACAGGTGTGAATTAGGGGGAAAATATAGTGTCCTCTGTGTTTTATTTTTTACCTCTCCAAAAACATGCGCATTCTTTCCTTGTTTTGTCACTAAACGTGTCAGTGGCTCTTTTGCAGCAGCTGAATAAGGTATAAATATTAGTGTATTTGTTGACCGTTTTATTTATTTATTTTTTAGATTCATCAAACAGAACCACACATCCAAAATCCATTGTAGCTTTTCCTATGCATTGATTTATTGGTGACAGGGACCACCACTTTTTAATTTCGAAGTCTCAGTCATGTAAGGCCAGCTTAGCCCTAGTTCGTCCCATCCTGGTCCGCCTGCAGGTGAACCAGGTCGCGAGTCACTCAGCTGCCTCTGCAGTCATTATGCTAGTGAGGTTTCACAAAATGCTTAGATATAACCTAAGACAACACCTGATTCTGGGGATCTGTCATAACATTTAACAAGGTGTCCGTCACTAAATAAGGACTGTTTATCTCATCTCCTTGAAGCAGCCAGTGTTTAAAGAGGAATAGATTAAAAAGAATGAACACCTCTCAGTCATGCTTATAAACAGCTTGTGTTTTAAGGGGTTACAGCAGCTCATCATCAAGCTCTGCAGAAGCCTGATAATGATCCCGATCATTTGAATCAGGTGTGTTGGAAGAGGGAAACATCTAAAACATGCTGGACTCTCGAGGACCAGGATTGGACACCCGTGGGTTACAGGGCTGAACAGTGGAACGTGCTGTATATGTCACACATGCCACAAAAAAAGCAGTCTGTGATGAATAAATTGTAGGTCCCATGCAATATAGTTTTGCAGAGACACTTGTATACATCCAATATACATACAGTATACAGTTCTAAGAAACAATGCTATGATTGATGATGAGGTTGCTTTCCTCAGCTCGTCAAGCCAGCTAGACAACAAAGGAAAATGAAATGGTATTTTCAATAGCTCAACCAAACCACCACCAGGCTGCAAGGAAGAAAGGAAAGACAAAATGTTGCTGAATATAATTAGGGCAAAATGCAAAGAAAAAATTAAAGATATCTGGCTGAGTAGAAAAGGATTTCCCTCGGCTAACGTTAGATGTGAAATAGCAGCTTTATTTCTGTTGCTTCAAGAGTGACTTGATAACAGGCTCATTTGAGATTTAATGCGTCTCACTTTGAAAGCGGAGGAGAGAGCAGCCACAGCAGGGGGTAGAGTTAAAAGTAGGCAGTAAAGTAGGACAGTTTCCAGCAACCTGTCGTCTGTACATGAAGTAACAGAAACACTCACATACTGTTAGATCTGATTCTGATTTAATAAAACATAATCAGACATGAGTGATTTGTATGCTGTTTCTAAATGTTCTAATTATGACAGAGTAGCCTATTATACAGGTAATAGGTGATTTCTGTTTGTGAAGATTCTGTCATCCAGGTCATGTTTATTCTGGTAGATTAATTGTAGCAACTGGACTTGCTTGAGTTCCTTGAAGACGTTCCACCTCTCATCCAAGAGGCTTCATCAGTTCTGACTGACTAGTTGGGAGTTCCAGATACTTATATCCTTAAGGAGCCATTAACACCTGAGTTTCGATTTCAATTGGGAGTAGTTGCTCCTCCCCTTCGTTATGTGAGTCGTTAGTGCCACAAAGGGGCTCGAACCCCTTAAGGATATAAGTATCTGGAACTCCCAACTAGTCAGTCAGAACTGATGAAGTCTCTTGGATGAGAGGTGAAATGTCGTCAAGGAACTCAAGCAAGTCCAGTTGCTACGATTAATCTACCAGGTGATTTCTGTTCAGCCCAAATTCTACACAATTTATTGCGTGAATTAGCATCATGTCAGTTTGTAAATTTGTATATAAATTAGCTGAGCAGACCTACAAAACAGCATAAACAATCGAAAACATAAATTAACAGTCAAATAGAGCAGCAAGAAATGCTAGAAAAGGCCTTTTACTTCTGATCTGTGAGACATTTAGACTGTCAGGGCTGAAATATTTTAAGAATCGTCACATCAGATGACCAGACATTTTTCTGTTATGCAGTTTATGATCTGTAATATAAACAGATTCAGCCTCTGACTGATACTTCTGACCGACTGATAAACCTTCAAAATCAGACGAACAAAATCCAAATCTCTCCGATTCAAGTCAAATACAAAGTTTCTATTAAAGGTCATACAGGTGAGCCATCTTAACCAATCAGCTGTTAGATCAGGTAGGAATCCAATATGCAGATTTTAGCCAAATTCTGCAGCTGCCTTGATCTCGTGAGGTTATCATCAATAATGAAAAGAAGTTCTTTTATTAAGTTATGTCTGCCCACACACTTACAGATTTGACTTGCTAATTTAAATGTAGTGTATGGATGTTGCTTGGAAAGACCTATGTGATATTAAGATATATAGACAAAACTGAGTGGACTTGGAAAAAGAATGACTTGATGTTTTGTATGGCAGACAGTGTTATGTCCCTGCAATGTGCCTTTTATTGTCAAACATTTCTTATTAGGTTCTGCATTTCGAGTGCCCTGTATGCAACATTGATGTTTAAGATGAAATGCACCACTTGTGGTTGTTTTTAAAGATGGTCATAGATGTTTCCTGTTGCCTGTTCTACAAAACTGTAAACCGCTCTCATACTACCACTGTAAGCAAAATAGGTAATGTACAGCCCTAAGTTAAATCTGTGTCTTGCTGGATGGATTTTCAGGTGACTGGATCAAAAAATGAAGACCAGGTTCTGAATGCCATCGAGGCTTACACAGAGTTTCGTCCTGAGCTGGCCCACAGAGCCATCAATCAGCTGTTTGACATCGCCAGGATACAACACTGTAGCCAACTGCTCCGGGCTTTGCAAGTAGGAAGCTGGGTTGTTCTTTGAAGGAGTGATGCCAGAGACCTTCTGTCACATCTTTTGCTATGATTCTGCATGCTTTTGTCATTCATGTCTTGTAAACTTTCTGTCCTTGTTTCAGCTTGTCATAGCAGCACTAAAGTGCCATAAGTATGATAAGAGCATCCAGGTGACGGGCAGCGCTGCTCTGTTCTACCTGACCAACACAGAGTACCGCAGTGACCAGAGTGTGCGGTTGCGCCGAGAGGTCATTCAAGTGGTACTAAATGGAATGGAGCAGTACCAGGAGGTCACTGTAAGTGTACTCTGTCTTTTATATGTCTACTACATTCACAGATTATTGCAAAATGCAATTATAGCTATTATAGTCAACATTTGAAGATTTTTCTGTCTTAAAACTCGCACAATTTGCACACAACCATGCTCTTATTCAAGCTTATCCATCGAGAAGTTAAAAAAGAACAAAACTTTCATCCCAACAAGCCAAGCAATGTATTCTTGTCTTCGATCACTTTTCACCAAACTTGTGTTTCTGAAAATGTTTCTGTTCAGGGATGCAAGTAAATAACTATCATCTTAATCAAGAAAATATAATGTGTTGTACTATTTTTTCTGTTCCTTTGTAAAACAGTAAATCAGAACATTTATGGAAAAATATAAATTATTTATTGCTTTAAAAAGCAATTAAAAAAAATAAGCGGAGGGCTGCGTTTTTCACCCACTAGAACTGGAAATGTTAATGCGCTCATATGGCGAGTTTGAACACGTTTTTACAAAGAAATGGTACCGCTCAACAAGACAACTGTCTGAAACGCTAGAACATCTATGCGAGGTCTGATAACCATCTCCAGACAAATATTTAATTCTCTGCGCAGTAATGCTGCACCTTCATCCACGGGATCGTGAACAAAAGGACATGCCATGTTAGTGGAAAAAGTCTCCACCTACTGTGCCTAATGGACTTCTAATGTAGCCTACTGACTGATTTTTAAAAAATGATTTTTGACAGATGGTAGAACTAGGCTACGCCAAAACCCGCTTGCTGACTGAATGAATGAATGAGGAAATCAAATGGTGTGTGTGGTTGAAAGAGGGCGGAGACAGAGAGAAACTTGAGGTTCACTGAGAAAAACCTGGTCCCGACCAGGTTAGGTTCATAGAGTCTGTTACTATGGTAACTGACCAAAGTCTTAAGTTACCTCTCTCTGTTAAACAGGCTAGAGTTACCCCTCTTCCTCTGGTTTGAGTTACCTCCCTTTGTGAAACGGAAAACTCAGAGTTTCCTTCATTTCAGGGTTAACAGACAGTTTTCACTAAACCTGCTTTGTGAAACAGACCCCAGAACATTGCCTGAGACCACGAAGTCACTACAGAAAGAGAGACAACCACATTTGAGCACACGTTTGTTTATTGAGAAAACTCAATGAATATGTGCTCCGATTGTCAGGTGATCCCTGATTTCGACATTTGCATGTGTTACTTTGCTTTAACAAAACCAGTTGCATTTCCATTTTCAACAAATGTTAATGTTTGTGGCAACATTTGTCGGACCGTATGAGATTAAAACTGTGATTTGATGGCTGCTCAGACACTAGTTAGATTGCTTAAGAGGGAACATTTATCACAACTATTCTATACTCATGCAGTTGTTAAGAAAACCAAATGATTTTCCAGTATCAACATCTGCATTATGTTTTTGGCTATAATGAAATTCTCACAGTGTACATGCATATTAACAGTAATTCAGTCAAACCAACTTCAGTACCTCCTTGGTTCAGTTCAAAATGCTGAATGCATACCCATATCTGTACTTTGTATTACTTCATTTTTGTCCAGAAAACATTTTATTTAAAGCATAATTTTGATAAACATTATTTTATTGTTTTGTGAAGGCAGAATCACTGTATGGCTACTTAATGTAAATGTTTAAGAAGCTTAGCTTTAGCTTCTTCTATGAAGTGACAGAAGGGGTTTGTAGAAAAACATACGCAAGACACAAAATGAAACTGATTCATCTTTTTGGTATTGATTTATCATGATTGGTGTCTCTGTGTTCCCTGCCCCTTTCCCGCACCAGGTCCAGAGGAACTGCTGCTTGACTCTGTGTAACTTCAGTATTCCAGAGGAGCTGGAGTTCCAGTACAGTCGAGTCAACCAGCTGCTGCTGAAAATCCTTGAGCCGGCCCGGCAGGATGAATCCATCCAGAGAATCGCTGTTCACCTTTGTAATGCTTTGGTCTGCCAGGTGGACAACCATCACAAGGAAGCTGTGGGAAAGATGGGATTTGTCAAGGTAACATTAACACGAGTGTTACTGTTTAACCTTCTCATATTCCTGTCCACAAAAACGGTTGTCTGAAGTCCTGTAGTGAAAAAAAAGTTATGAGTTACATTCTTTTGGCATTAGCTAATTAATGAAAGTCTCTCATGTCCACAGAATGGGTTTTTTTTTAAAATTTTCAGCTCAAATACTGCAGCCTTGGTTCATTTCATAATGACTGTATCACCCTGTTGCTGTCCACACCTCCATTCATGAAGAAGCCTGACTTAAATGAGTTTATAGGACCAGGACATTCTGTTTCTTCTAACAGTCTCTGTGATTGATCCTTCACTTGAAAACAATAATGCCAAACACAGCACAACCGCTATTTTTAACATATGTTTGAGAGTATTTATTGGTGCAGACCAGCAGATTGAAAATGCCTCTGAAGTGATCACAGGTAAACATGTAGTCATAATTGTCTGCGTTTTAGTCACTATTTTATACTTATTCAAACAGTTCAAACAGAAAAATATGTCAACAACTTTATTGGGAATTTGACGGCTATAAAAATACATTAGACACAGTGACCAGGAGAGAAACAAAGAGGTGAAAACATTGGCTGAATTAAGGATGACAAGCAACAAGAAAATACAGTGATCTACCCCGTCTTTGGTTTTGATTTAAAATTCCTTTAAAATTTCAACCGTCTCTGAATGTCCCTCAGCTTTACAGTTCGGACAAAGCTCTGACCTGTACATAGACAATTGATTGTAATGATAATGTTTGCCACATTAGCTCCACAACGTGCTGACTCTGAGAATTTTCCTATTATTGTAATGAAAATGCCATCTAAAATAAAAACAGTCCACTGGGTCATCAATACCTCAGATGATGGGCTACTATGTTCTTTGTTGTAGCCAGCAACAGAATATTTGGCACAATTTCCTTGTGGCAGAGACATTTTAGAGTTAGCGGAAGCAGCAAATAAATAAACCTGGTGATCTGTGAGGCAGCTGTTCCTTCTGATTGGCCTTTGGAAGCACAGCGGGTATAGGGGCAGGATTATGCAATTTTTTAGCTAGATGTCTTTTGGTTAACCAGTTTCTCTGTTTAAAAGGGATAAAATTCTTACTGGCCTATAAATCTGGGCAGCTATCTTTCCAAGTTTATAAAACATACAAAACAAAATATGAAACATTTTCACCATATGGGACCTTAAAATGAAAGTCTGCTGACTCGTCAGTTTCATAATCATTTTTATTTCTGTACAGTTGTATTGGTAGAGTAGTTGGATATACAGGTAAATGTAGTGAATACCATGCTTGTGGTGTATTCTGCATTTAAAACAAGTCTAATATCAAGAAGTGATATCGAGAAAGCATCAAAGGGAGACTGAAGATGAGTCAGAGCCAGGGGGTGGAGTGGAACGAGGGCAATGCAAGATTGCATCATTTTCAAAATGGAGTTAAAGTACTGATTAGTTAGGATAAAGGTAATAGTAATGGACCAAGAGTAGCACCCCATTGCAGATAGCAAAGGGGCTTGAGTCAGCACGATCAGCAACTTTGTGAATGTTGCATGGGGGGGAAAGAGTCAAAATATGTTTTTGTTGTCTATAACTGCCTCTCCTTCTTAGTGCATTGTGGCCTTGTATTCTGGCAGCGCACTGTGCTGGCAACTCAAGTCTGCAAGCACACATGCCAGTGGGAATACCGTTCAGGACAATAACTCATACAAACTGAAGCACAGTGTCTCGCTAGGTTGTAAGGCTTCAAACTGGACTCATGGTTTGAATTTGTAGCAAGTTAGCCCTTATGTTATCTTGCTGTAGTGTTACTGTCTGTATGAAATCACTGTCACACTGTTGTCAGGTGCTGATTATTCTTTTGTTTAATTTGTTTTTTCTTTTGTCTCATTCTTAGACAATGCTGAATTTAATTCAGAAGAAGCTACAAGACAGAATGGTGAGTGTTAGTTTTTTCCTTTTTCTATTTTGAAAATGTATTACTTTATTTTAGACATGTGTCTTGTGCAGCAGTACTGTTGATTATTAGGCAGCCTTTTTTTTTTTTTTTTAGCAGACAACAGCCCTGAGTTAACTAAGAAAAATAAGATGATCATTGTTTGGTTGCACTATAATCCTTATTCAGTTGAATTATTATTCAATTTTCAATTCTTATTGTTGTTTGTCTGCCTCTTCAAATGTTTGCTTCTTTACAAAAATGTACGTGTTTGTTTCAACCCAGTGTGACCAGGTGATGGAGTTTTCATGGAGCGCTCTGTGGAACATTACTGATGAGACACCTGACAACTGTCAGATGTTCCTCAACTGTCGGGGCATGAGTCTCTTTCTGGAGTGTCTTCAGGTGAATGCACACTCAGCCATACTGCGCCTCTTGTGTCTTACCTGAAACCATCTGTTCCATACTGCAGTGTGTATCACATTCAAAACCATGCTTTAGTATTTGGAATGTGATTATAGACACATGTCAGTATAAACTGTTGTAGTGTATACCAAATTGAATATCACACCTTTGAAACAATAGGGGAGTGATTTCTTAATATTTCCACTGTGTAGAAAGATAACTCTGCTCTCTTTATGTGGTCTTACTCAGGAGTTTCCAGACAAGCAGGAGCTTCACCGCAACATGTTGGGTCTTTTGGGAAATGTTGCTGAAGTCAAAGCTCTGAGGCCACAGCTGCTCACCCCACAGTTCATCACTGTATTCAGGTTAGACAACTGAAACCAATGGAGAGTAGAACTGTTTTTCAGTCTGACATTGCCTCCTCTCTAAGTGATTTCTGTGGGGATTGATTTTCCTGAACCAGTTACTAGAGACCGATTTATTCACCTGAAACGACCCTCATTTTAAAGCAACACTGATATGTCGCCGTGCCAAAGCAGTGTGGTTTTACTGGTGTTTTAAAAGTGGAGAACACGTTATCACTAAATTTGTTGATGAAGGGATCTTATCAAATTCAAAAATATTATCTAGCGACCAAAACAGTTCTCCTACTTGTCCTTTTCCTATTGTTATTACTTCACCTTGGTAGCCACAAGTATCAAATCTCTATTTTTTGTGTTTGGCAACATGAAACTAAATAGGAAGAGGTTCACAAGGCTCATCATCCTGACAAGTATTAAAATCAGGAGTTAGGTAAATGTTGCCATCTACCCATGTCAGATACATGATGTTTAAATCTGTTCACCCCCGCTGTTTATTGCAGTAACCTGCTGGATAGTAAGGCAGATGGGATTGAGGTGTCATACAACGCATGCGGCGTGCTTTCTCACATCATGTTCGACGGCCCGGAGGTTTGGTCGATGGAGGAACCACGAAGAGACACAGTAATGGACAAAATGTGGGATGCCATCCAGAGCTGGGATGTCAGCTCACGTCGCAACATCAACTACAGGTGATTTCCTGTTTGCTGTGTTCTTTATGATACCACAGCAGCATTTGTATGTATGTGTAAATATAAATATCATGGCATATATTTGAATGGGTTTAAAATGAAAAAAAACCTGTTGGTGTCTTTAGTTACTAAATTATATCTTTACAGTTATTGTATCCTTACACAGAGATATCATATTTTGACTGGCATAGGGAATTACTTCATCTAAGTCTAACTTCACAGTCAATATTCTCTTAGGAGTTTCAATTGTTAGCACCAATGATCAGTAAAAATTCTGTTACTTCTCTATAACAGTAACGATTACTTTTTTATTCATAATTTTAGACTTATAATTACATATATTTGTTTTTTTTGTTTTTTTGTTTTTTTTACTTCTTGAAGCAATAGATGTTGACCTAGCCCCAGGTTATGCCTCTAATTTGTTATCATTACATCTGAGTTACAGCCAATAATGTGTCTTTCTGAAAAATAAATACCAAAAGGGTGTTGTATTATCTTCAATCTTCACACAAAATGTATTCATATATTTGAAAAATATGTTTATCATGGAGCCGAAAAACAGACAAGAATAGCGTTGCTTGGTATTGTTTTTTGGCAAATTATTTTGAAAAAAAAAAAAAAAAAAGGTGCTTAGCTCTGTGATTCAAACAGAGAAACGCAAGAGGCACAAACTGCTGCTATGTATCTTGTTATCCAGCAGTTACTTTTTATTCAGCAAGTTCATGTTAATGCAAAATTAAAGTAGAACAAAATATATTTCAATGCTGGAAACTCACACAGGGTTGGGTTGTGATCTAGCTGTACGACACAGCTGTCAGTGACTTTTCCTCTTTGTGCATTTTAAAATTGAGTTTTGTCTCCCAGGTCATTTGAGCCGATCCTGCGACTGCTTCCCCAAAGCATCTCCCCTGTCAGTCAGCACTGGGCCACATGGGCTCTCTACAACCTGGTGTCAGTTTACCGTGAGTATCCAGAGGGTTTCCATACAGGAACCACATTTAGTGTGTCCACCACAGTACTCCTATGAGTCAGTACCAGTACTAGTGACCTGTGTGTCAGTTGCAGGTAGTTTATGTTACACGTGTTACAGCTAATAGATATACTGGTACATAATTATGCACTTAATAGATTTTCAAGATGCAGTTTGGCTTATTAACAATATTGCTTACTTTTCTGCTGTGTTGTAATATTACCTTTTTTTTTCCTTTTACTCTTCACCAGATTGTGCTTTAATTCAGTTAAACACACTTTCTTCACTGTTGTGCCTAAACTATGTTGTGTCCAGTAATATACAGGGATAATTCTCACAATCTTTCCATTTGCATTTTTTTTTTATCTGCAGCAAGCAAGTATTGTCCTCTGTTGATAAAGGAAGGAGGAATAAGTCTTCTGGAGAAAGTTCTGGAGCTGGAAAGCTCACAGCCGGAGACTAAGGACATGGCCAGGTACGACTGACAGCTCTGTGTACACGCTGTATCTTGATGTGCTTTTCAAACCGGTTAGTTCTGGAAAGCTTCTGTTTTCCACAATACATTCTACAGGTGATAAAAATTTTATTTTTTTTTTTACTGGTTTCAGATACTTGTGGTTGCATTTATTAAAAAGGGAGATAAGAAGTCTTAAGGCCAAGCTAGCTGTCATCTATTGCTGCTGCAGTGGTCTCAATACATACAAACTTACAAACTGATTAAAAAACTTTCACACCTGTTGTGCTGTTCATTTATGTATATGAACAAGGAAAAAAAACATTGTTTCCTTTTAGTTCTGGACTGTTTTATGTTCATACTATTGGTTTACAAAGAACAGAGCCATATGGATTGACAGGTCAACCTACATCCAGCTGGGCATGTAGGTAAATCAAATTCAGGTGACTGACAACAATAATCCATAAATATGCAGCCACTATTTTAGTTTATTGTTGTGCCAGCATTTCTGCCAACATACTGAGCTAACAGTAGAAGAGTCGGTTTTTTGACACACAACACTTATTCTTCACTCTTCTGCTGCACAAATTCGTGATATGATATGATTTTATTGTCACTGTACAGATTTGCCTTGGACTAAAGTGTTGCACACATAAGCTACCTCTCTAGCAAACTTTAAATTTCACACATTGAACATTATATTATACATATTGCACATATTACACAGCCAGCGGTAAAAAGTGATAAGAACAAGATTCAGTTATGCATCAGCATAATTGTGCAGCTGTACAGCTTTGTGCAATTAAATCTTCCATTTCATTGTTTCTGTTCTGTTTCTCACTGATTTTGCTGTGCATATATATAGCGTATATGCATATCAACGCTGTATGTCAACAAACTCTGTGTTTTAAAAACTACATTTTAAAGAAAAAATCTGTGTCACCAAGAACGAAGAAAGTAATTGATGCTCTAGCAGACAGACTTCACTTGTAGATCTGTTATGAAAAGGGGAAGTTTTCTTTTTCAAATCAAATCAAGTTTATTGTCATTTCGCTGTACATACACAGTAGTACAGGCGAGATGAAAGAGCGTTTCTTCAGGAGCCAATAACTTATAGAAATTTAAATAAACATGTGTTTGCATATCTGAATCAGCAGTTCAACATTCTGACAGCTTCTGGAATGAAGCTGTTGCTCATTCTGGAGGTTCTTATGGCGAGGGTGTGAGGAGTCCCTGACAATGTTCAGCGTCCTGCTCCCGCAGCGGCTCTGGAAAAGTTCTTGGACAGAGGAGAGGGAAACTCCAATGACCCTCTCAGCTCCTCTAACGATCATCTGCAAGGCTTTTCTGTCAGACATACTGCTGCTGGAGTACCATGTTGAGATGCAGTATGTCAGAACGCTCTCTACCACACCTCTGTAAAAAGTCCTGAGGATGCTGGCAGGGAGAGAGGCTTGTTTCAGCTTTCTCAGGAAATGCAGTCTCTGCTGGGACCATTTGATCACTGCGGTGTTCCTATGCCAGCTCAGGTCCTGCAAGATCTACACTCTGAGGAACTTGATGTTCTCCACTCTCTCCACTGTGCAGCTGCTGATGATTTTTGTATTAAGCAGAAAAAAATTGGAGCATATGTTTAAATTAATTTGCTTTGCTTCACATCACACTTCCTGCTTTGTGACTATATGCACAATGTTAGTGCTGAAACACTATATAATGCAGAAAAAATATATCATGCAGTAACATACTGTGCTGACATCCCATACCTGATAATGCTCCCTAATACAGCCTGGCAGAATAAAAACACAATCCTCTGTTCCACCCCATCCACCCTGAGTCTGAGTTGGAAATACAATCTCTGCTGCTCTGTTTATTGTTCGCCTGCAGACACATCTTGTATTGTTGTTAGTAGTCTGGTTCAGTTTGCTTGATATTAGTTAGAGTGTGTTATTGTAAATGGCTTTTGCACCTTAACATCCAAAATTTTTGGCAATGAAACAACTGTGGTACAGAAATGTTATTTATTGTTCAAGAAGCTCTTTGACAAAACCTTACCTGTAAATGTTGCCATTTTTCAGGAAAGTAATGGAACAGTGTGAAACCTTCAAAGAAGACCCCATGGAAACAAATCATGGACAGGAGGTAAACTATGGACAAAGAGGTTGACACCACAGGAGCCATTATTTCCAGCAAACATCGAGCAAACCAACCTAAGGCACCTCCTACAGTCATCACCACAAGGTTCAATTGTGTGCATTATTGTTATTCTTATCGTTCTTCTTATTTTGTAGAGCAGAACTGTGTCTCTGATCCTCTTCACAGCAGTTTGGACAAAACCTTAATATATGACACATAGGAGTTAAAACGTGGTGCATGGTGTTTTGTTGTGAGGGTGCTTACTTTTGCTGCACTTAAGCATCTCTTCATTTGGGATGGTGATGTAGGGCAGTGTGACTGTTATCTCTCGGTGTGTGTGCGTGTGTGTGTGTATGTGTCAAAGATTTAGCAACAGAACAAAACAGTGAGTAGATGCTTGGTTCTCAGTGGAGGGAAACAAAAGCCCTCCCCAGCTCACTACTGTTAACTGTGTAACATTGAACAAAAGGCGACAGGCTACGCAGTGTCCTGCACCACCATCAGAGGTCTCAGCTCTCACTCTGCTCTCTCACACCCGTTCATGCTTGTGGAGGCCACGGAGCTGTGGACACATGTACAGTGAATATTAGCCATTACGTGTGTAGGCTGCAGAGAAGCATCACACTGATGTTGACAGGAGGGAAGTCTTCCCAGATCATATGGCACGATGGTGGACTTCTTTGTTATATATGTAAATATTCTCTGTGTGTCTCATCCTCTTTTACTGTATGTTTTATATTATAACTGTAAACACTCATGACTTTACCTGTATTTAAATTTGTTTAGGTTTCACTGATGTATCGTCAGTGCTAAAAAACTATATACAGAACACCCAATCATTCAAGTGTAGACCAGCAATCCTGGAGACTCTCCTTTAGAGGGTCAGTTAGATGGAGTTCAACCTTGCTTCTGTTTATAATTATCTGGGACCTGCTGATTCTTCTTACTGGAAGCAGAGATGAGCTTTTATGAAGAGGGCGGTGAAATCACCCAATGCAAAAACACTTTGTGGCCAAAAGTATGAAAGCGAGTCCTATAAAGTCAAAGTTTGTTGTGGAGCAACTTCATTGACCTGCACAGAGGTGAGGTCAGCGACCACATCAAACACATTTGGATGAAGTGGAGTGCCATCTGTGACACAGACCTGTCATCTGAGATGGACCTGAGAAACCTGGAAGCAAAGCCAGGCTCATCATTTGGTAGAAAGACTACAACCAGAACAGTGACGGCAACTAAGGCAGAAGTTGAATGCATAAACACACAAGCAAATGATGATATTTGTCAGAAAAATGGCAATTAAGACATGCTTGTGTTTAGAGTGGAACCGTTTGAGCAGAGTATTTAAATTGACAAGTCCTGCTTCAGTTTATTATTCACTATGTAACAGATTGAAACCATATGATGGAGCATTACAACAATGAGATGCCATCAAAAGTGTGACACAAGGAGGATAGCCTGAATTTGTAAAACCACTAATACAAAAGCAGCAGTTTGATCCCTGGCTCAGTCATGCTGCATAACATGTGTCCTAAATTACAGCCTATATGATGTACTAATTGCATTGTTTTAAATTTTGATTTGAAATTGATTAATTGTTCAGCCCTACTTCTGTTGTTTAAATGACCTGTTCAGCTGTACATATAGGTATCACCTTCAAAGGTGTTGTATTTCTCGAACATTTTCAGAGCCAGGATGGACAGTTTAAAAAAAGGATGAAACATGTGGCAGACAGATTTCTTTACTTTACATGCTTGCGTTCAGCCCCCACTGACACTCCTGAGAGAGTATGTATTGAGGACATGTATCGACTTTACTCAGCTCCCATGCAGACACTAAAGGGTTTATACAACTTTTTTTCTTTACATATGCAGAGGTACTCTTCAAAACCTGGATATCAGGCCAACAGAAAGCGGATGAAGTTCTCCCTTCAGGTGTCCACAGACTTTGCTTAGATGCGCACATCATTTTGTGGTCTGTAGTTTCTGCTCAGTTTCTACATAGTGGTTTGTTTGGGACAGTTGGATTATGGGTGGCTCTCACCTTTTAGGCGATTTAACAAGAAGGTGTTGTCTTTTGCCCTGAAGCTTAACAGTGCTTCCAGTGGTCAAGTGTGATTCCAGATAATCAAAGGGGCAAGGTTGAAAAAAAAAAAAACAATTATCCATTACCACCTTATGGCCCAGTATGTTTACTGGGTTGGTCAACTTGCTGCTAAAGTAACTGCTTCATTCAAATCAAACACTTTTCTTTTGAGAGGCTAATGGGAGAAGAATTAAAGGGTGCGTTCACATGTTTGTTTTAACATTGAAACTGAGATGATCTGTTCATGAAGTAATATCTCGCCCCCAGAAATAAGGGAGGGAAGACAGACTCTTTCAGTGGTTTGACTTTGAATATACAAGAATCAAGTTTTATGCACACCTCCACTGAACAGGATACTTTTCTTTTTGAGTTATCACAGCTCCCACCTTCACCTTAAAGAAAAACCAAAGGCTGATTTATTCACCCTGTATGCTGTTGTGTCCTTAAAGCTACCCTGTGGACTTTCATCACGTTTCTCACCAAAACATGTCATATGTACCTCTTAAGGCCTAACAAACTTGTTGAATTCATTTCCATATAAAAATTTGAACTCTTACGAAGTGTATTAGTCTAAAACTATCTGTGCAAATATCTAATGCTATGCCTAGCGCTCTTGTATGTGAGCTCAAGTTATAAACTGAACAGAGACCCAATATTTACAGCATTACTCCATGGCACTAGTCGTGGTTACAAACTCCACAGGGTACCTTTAAGATGACTCCAACATGTTCCTTCACTGGCATTTAAAAAAAGAAAAATCACTGAAGGAGTTCCTTTATTAACAGCATTCCCAATCAGTGTCCCACTTCAGTAAGTGTATCCATGGTTATTAAAGGCAGCGTCTCACATTCAGAACTTATCATTGTACTGTAGATCTCAACAGTAGCAGTCTGCAGTCTGGATGGAGAATGGTTGCTTTTCCTTAGAGAGTAGAACACTTCCTAAGACATGGAAATACACAGCATTTTACTGTTTTTACTACCTTATTTAGATGTTTTAGTAACAAACTATTTTTCTCATTTTAGTTTAGTTGAAATGTATGAGAAAGACATTTGATTTGATTTCCACTGATTATCATTTGGTGTACCAAAAAGGTATGACCAGCAGATTTGGGAATGTTGCTATATGCAGTGATCAGAGTTGCCTTTTTATCCTTCCAGTTTATTTTGACATGGCATATCTCCAGATGTGTCCATTATGTCTCTATAGATCATAGTAACTTTGCACTCTCCACTTCTGATGTAGAGATTCAGAGAAACAAGGAGTCGCACAAAACGGTGTAAATTGGGGCAAAAATAGCGAATTCTATGCCACTTTCCAAACATTTTTACATGAACATTTGTTTTCAGTTTAAAAGTAAACAGAAATTATATGTCTGGAACAGACATTTAGCTGAGTGCATCGGGGATCTGCGTCCGGGACAACTTGCTGGCTAACATATTTAACCTGCACACTCATCCACTGGGTTGAAATAAACTGGAATTATTCTCTGATGACCACAGACTTTACAAGAGTTTAAACTCAACAGTCATACATCATGAATAGATTCTTACTATAATGAATGAATTAAGGTTGGTCTTTAATTTAAGTTTCATCATCTTAAAGTATTAGTGGGCAGAAAAACGGTAAACCATGGACAAAGGCTGTCGTAAAATTTGTAGACATTTAGAATTGAAAATGGAGCTAAATTCCTCTGATGTAAATGACAGATTGAATATTTTAGTGTGTTCAGTAGGGCTGAAACTAATGATTATTTTCATTCTTAATTTATATAATGTTATATATTTCGATAGACTGTATTTAAAGATGGATGACATGGCAGCTTTCCAGAAATGAAACCTAAATATCTTGGAAATGGAAACAGTAGTCTGTGCTGTAGTGACTGATGTTGTATCGAGGTCCTGCCTCCTGCCTGGCCAACGACCAACCAGGGGAGGAACCTGGATTAGACCCACAACTCGCTGGAAGGATGATCTCATCTGGCTTGGGACGTCTCAGGATCCCCCAGAAGGAACTGGAGAACATTGCTGAGACAGGGACTTTTAGGATGCCCTGCCACCGTGACCCAAGCACGGACAGGAAAAAGACATTGGATGAATGGATGAAGGAGGTGGACTCTCAATACCACGTCCCGCCTCCCTGTCACTACTCTACTAAATATGCAAATGGGGTCACCAGTGCAAAATGGGAGTGCTGATTTCTACAATATTTTGACTTCATATTTGTACAGTACGAGGAGATGTTGTTGTGTCGTCCATCTTTATATACAGTCTATGATTCTTTCATTTAGATGATGGTTTAGTGTGCCAGAAATTCCCTGAAACCAAGGTGATATGTTAACATTTTGTCTAATAGTCCAAGTTTCAAATATATTCTGTGTACAATTTAGCAAACCAGAGGATAAAATAAGCCCAATTAATGATGATCACATTTAAATGCTACAAATTTAATTTTCTCTCTGTAAATACCGGAGCCCAGTTTCTTTAGGTCTGTGTTTAAATAAGTCAGTGGTATGTTCTCACTTTGGTTTATTGTCAGAACATTGAACTGTTAGCAATGTGATTTAGTTTGACATGAATAAATAACCTGAATGTGGTTGAATTAACAGTTGCAGGGTTTAACATCTGCCTTTACCTGCTGTGGTGAACACAGTGCTTATTTTAATAACAGGATTTGGATGGTGGGTTGGAGCACAAAGCTTTTCACCCACATGATGCAGGGATTCCTAGGACCTTACACATCAGGCCAGTGAAGGAATAGACATCAGCAGCCATACTGTTTTCTTCCTCTCTGTAAAGTGTGTTGGTTTAGATGAACCAGGTCGGACATATTGCACAACGGTTTCTGCTATGTGGCACCACAGTGTGTGGAGCTTGAGCTGGTTCAGGATCTGCTTTGGCACACTGTGTGTCCTACGTAAGTAAGTCGACGAGTGATGCCTAACTCTTGTTTGTAAGCTACTTCATATCAGTTGTGTTGGTTTTACTCACTGACTTGATTTCCTGGTTCTCGTGTACAGTTTTTCTTTGTGTGATTTATGGGATCTGATTGGTACAGGTCTGTTTCTGTTGCTTTTCACGGTCATTATGGAAATAAACGTTGCCACCAGTTGTAGGCAGTGGTGTGAGATGACAAGCTTTATTAGACATTTGTTCAATTTCTCTGTCTGGAATTCAAATGTGTGGACATAACATGAAGAGGAGAATTTACCAGGATTTTGCATATGATCAAAACTACATCTGTTGTGAGTTTTTAACTTCTTAAGAATTGCACAGTGCTTGATTCAAGATCCTCTTTAGAGAACGTAGATGATCCGCTGGACATTTTCAATCACCTGTTCTGTCTAATTTGAAATCATTGGTTGTTTCAGTTTGTGCTTTCCAGGAAGATATTGTGTGTAAAGCTGAGAAGAAAACATTAGTCTTTGGGGTTGACTGTTCCTAATTATTTATGAAAATGTATGTACTGAAAATAGAAAAAAAAAAAAAAAGTTCAAGTGAAATACTGTTAAAGGAGAACTGCTGTGTCGCAAACTTTCAAATTTTAATTTTACAATATTTCTCGAGTCTGTCGACACTCTGTTATTGATTTCTTTTGTAACAGCTGATAAGTTTAATCCAAAATGGAGTGAAGAACATTGGATCCAAACAGTAGGGAGTTCCACTTTTTCTTGATCTTTATAGTTCCAGGACATTAGTGTAAAAATATGAGTAAGCAATAAAGATGGAGTGGTTAAAAAAAATGGAATCTTGTGTGTTTGTTTTTATTTTTTTAACTACAGGCTATGAATAATTAGTGAACTTGTGGGATAAAAACACATCACCAAGCACAGAGAGGACATTTCCATGGGAGACTTGGACTAACATCTCGCGTGTCTGTTGTGCTGCATTTGTACATACATTAAACTTTTACACAGGGTCTCACACACACTTGTGAGCTGCAGCATCTGTATACAAGAGTGAACTATACCTACACTGAAAAAGATGTACATTTACATAGTACGCTGTTTGAAATTGTACATAGTTTAAATGGATAATTCTGAAAGGTGACATACATGTCAATAAAGACTTAACATACACAGTACATACAGCTGAAACCAGAAGTTTACATACACTGATTAAAAAGACATATTTATATCATCATGTGGGCTTTCCCAAATCGTTTGAAGGCATAGTAATCTCACTGTATGTAAACTTCTGACTTTGAAGAATGTAACAAAAATAATCTCTAAAAAAAATCTCTCATTATTCTGGCATTTAGTAAATAGAAATAATTTTTGTAATCCTAACTGACATAAAATAGGAAAGTCTGATGTAATGGCAGACAGTGAGAAAAAAAAGTTTTATGTCTTTTAATACAGTGTATGTAAACTTCTGGTTTCAACTGTATGTATGTAACATATGTAATCTGTAAAAATGGTCAAAATCTGACACCCTTGCTGCCAGAAAAATCTATTAAAAAATGGAGCAATACTATAATGTTCAAAAACCCAAACTGGAAGGGGGGTAAAAGACCTCAGACAGAACCCGGCTCAGGGAAGGCAGGATAACAGATGGAGAGCAAGCAACAGAACAAGTTTCTGTCAATTTCTGTCCTCTACACTTTCACAACATAATGGAGTTCCTGAAATTCAGTTCAGGCTTTTGGTTTCTGTGGCACCCCGAGACCTGTCCACTAATATGAAACCTTTTCTCGAGGTGCCACTGCTTCTTTATGTCATTTCCAGCCAGAAAGCACCAAAAGCTATAAACCAACATTTCACGTGTGACAAAATAATTGGGGGATTTGGTGCACAGAGGTCATCGGTGGTACAGTACACGCTGCAGGGGGGGACGGAGGAGTCGTGACTTGCAGCCCGCTGCTGTGTCTCTTTAAGCGCAGGGCGGAGAGCAGATCTCCGATCGTCCACGAAGCGGATTAGAGCTCCTGCGTCTGCTGCTGCTGCTACATCATCATCTCAGCTGATCCGGAGGATTCCCTCTGCGGGAAACAAACAAGCCCTGTCTGTATGCTCAGCTCAGGACCCAGCCATGGACTTCAACGTCAAAAAACTGGCTTGTGATGCGGGGGTCTTCTTCACCCGGGCGGTGCAGGTAAGAGTCGAGTCACTAGCTGGACATCCGTGCAGCAGACCGAGCAGGCTCCGGTAATGTGGGATGGATTTACCGTCACACTGTAGCCGCCTCCTGCGTGGATGAAAAATAGCCTAGCTGAGGGCCACGAAGCTCCATTTCTCCAACACACACACACAAAGCAGCTGATGCCGGCTTCACTTGCTTCTGTGAATATATGAGCATTTAGTGGATTGTTTTTGAAAAGGGCTGTAAGCCGATAAAGGTTTGTCAATCCATTATTGATGGCTGTGATCGAGTGCATCAGCCATGTGACCCAGCAGACCGATCCGGTTCAGTCCCCAGCAGGGGCGAGTGCAGCAGCAACACATTCATTCATTCATTCATTCATTCATTCATGTATGTGTATTCTCGTCACTGACGCCGACCAGCCCCAGTCAGCTACCAAACCCAATTTAAAAAAATGGAAAAAAAAATTGCCACGAGTTGCACAAAACTGGTCGATCAAGATCTACACCCTACTAACGAATCTATAGGGTTCACTAAGAAATTGATAAACTTGTGCGTACTGATATGAATTGAATATCATTTTTAGCATGAAATACCTCTTAAAATACGCTCACCTGGTTAAGCCCATGTGTAGGGGCTACAGTCCCCGACGCAGCGGTCGTGGGTTCGAGTCCCGCTCATGGCTGTTTGCTGCAAGTCCTTCCCCCACTTTACTCTTTCTCTCTCTGCCCTGTCTAAGAAAGCCAAAAAAGGCCAATAGATATCTTTAAAAAACATCACAGAGGCTGCTATTTGAATCCTACCTTTCTATGTAATTTTTCTTGTGGTCAGATTGTATCTCGAATTAGTCAATACTTCCAATTGATAAGTAAACAATCTTAAGACATGCCAATTATGTAGGTAGAGCCAAGTTCTTGAGAAAGGTTTAAATAATAAGGTTTCACAGTGGAGTTCTTGCAAGGGCCATGTCACCCTGACAGCCTACATTAAATTCATGTTTTACTGTTTTGACAGCAGCAACATTTTAATTGTTTGTATGCAATGTAACCATTAAACTGGTTGAGTAGTGGTGCTCTGACGTGTGTTCACTAACAAGTGTGTTTGCTGCTGTAGTGTCATTTCACCGACATTCCTGCCCTGTTGAATTCAGTGCGTCCATGAATACAACAGCTTCAGATTGTGCTTCTGGAGCTTGTCCAAAGGCTTTGTGGAAAACACAGGAAACTAGTGACTGCAGAGGAAGGTCACACAACATTCTGAGGGGGGTGAAACAAACAACAGCTCTAATAATGCAGGCAACTCACCATATTAATCATATTTACTATTTTATATACATCTAAATTCTCCGTACATGACCCAGAGGTGGATAAAGCTGGTTGGGGACGCTGGGGCAAAATTTACCTGCAGGCTCGTGTCCTTCTACACTCTTTTCCTTGTTTATGGTTGTATTATGAGGTAATGGCGTCAGTACTTTCCCTGAATAGGAATAAAATGTCTAGAGTAGAGGACACAAAAGGGTACACAGACAACATGGATCTTTGGAATTGTTTTGCTTCTCTGTCATGGCTTAGTGGTGCATATAATCAAACAGATGTAGGATTCTAGTTTCATTCAATTCAATTCAATTTATTTAAATTACATTTTATTTCACAACATGTCAATTTCACTCTGCTTTACATATCACCTGGATCACTGTTGTGCAAAGAGTGGTAAAAGGCTAATTAAATTCACACAGTTTCGTCAACACACAATGTACCAGGGGCCTTTGGGGGTCCCTGAGGGCCTGGGGTGGGGCCTGGTAATCCTGTCCTGTATAGACCTGGTCTGCCGCCTGCAGTCCCTTAGGAATTATTTCTCTTAAAGAACTTCTAAAAGTCATTGGATCTCATCCATAAAGCTGGTGTCAGTCAAAGTTTCGGCCTGCTGTTATATGTCAGTAATGGTGAATTACTCAGTTGTTCGTCTGTCTTTAAGTCCAGCTGGCTGCTGTCATCTGTCCGTCAGACCTGGCAACCAGTAAAGAAAACAGAAGATGAAATCTGGTAACCATGCCTGTTACCACAGATGGTATTTCTTGGCCTCAGTTATTTAACAGAAGCAGTGGACAATCTCACAATTTATTGCACAGTACATATTTAACAGTTGTAGTTAGTTGTAAACTGATGTGTTAAGTATATTGCTACTGGCACACAATAAGATAATTCTGGTGTGATTTCCATAAACATAGGCGAGGGTTATAAGGGTCGGCAGTAGTGTTGTCACCATACTAAAATTTTAAACTCGATTTCGATACTGGGAAAAAAACTCGATACTTGATACCGATTTCGATACCACTGAGAAAAAAACACCTTTTTATTGAACATTCTTGAGGTAGAATATAACAAATTACACTCCTTTTGTCAAGATGCTTCTGTAACAGTGCAAACAAGGAATTATAAACAGTGTGTGTACTAAATACTGTAAACAGAAACTTTTAAAATATAAAAGTATCAGCAGAAGAGAACTTTTTTTTTTTAAAGTGCACACCAGACATGGTCATCGTTGCTGATGAAGTAAAGCAGGTATTGTAGGCTGGAATGATTTTGCTTGTGGATTAAACTAAAACCCCTGATTGCACCAACAACTTCAGCTCATTCACCTTTTTAATAATAATTTTAATCTAATGAAAAGTTAAAGAATCACCACAGATATTATGGTTCACTTGGATGCCTGCATTAATGTCTGTTCCAAATTTCAGGGATGCCAAAATCCAAAAGTAGCCGAGGTGTGCCAGACCTGGTGTTGATTATGCGACATGGTACACTGCTTGTATGTTGTAGACACATACCACTTTTTATTGGCTGGTGCAGCTTAATATTGGCCGTCACATTAGCACTGCCTAATACATGGTATGACCATTTCATGTCAATGATCTAACTTTACGACATAGACTGTCGTAAATGGATACGTTTTTTCTACCTTTTTCAAAATGTAGAGCAATAAAATTTTCTTCAAATGAATATGAAATTATTATGGTCCTTTCTGTTGAAGGTGCATGCTTTCAAACATCTGATTCTAAGTAATTGTTTTTTTTTTGGTATACAACAGAAGCGACATGTGCAGTATTTCCTCCTATGAACTACCAAAAACAATACTGACATTTCTTTGCAAGGAGAGGAAAAGTTCTACACAGCACAGGTCACACTCAGGTAGTAAGGTCGGGCAGTAAGGTTCATGGGACCAAAGTTCAAAACCACATTTGGCTGGTTCTGCCACCTGTGTGGACAGACACGTTGTCCTGAAGAAACAGCTCAAAGCTTTCCTTGCTTCAAACATTTGAGTTTTTGTGGACGCTGATATAAGGCTTTATAGGATACAGTTGTGGCCCAAAATGGGAGTTCTGCCTCGTTTCCAGGTGAGGTCGAGAACTTTTTGAAGTGACCTTGTATATTGAAAATGCTGACCCTAATGCAAAAAAAAAAAAAATGCTCACACCTGTGACTTCACATGAACCTAGCTGCATAAAATGAGCTGTGAACAGCAGGCCGTTGTTAGTTTTGAACCTATGTGCTGTTTCTATCTCCATGTCAGCATCATGGGTCAAGGTGGACAAGAGTTGCCAGAGAAACTGAAAGATTTGATTGTAAGATGAATAAGCAAAAGGATTCAGAAAGATTAGTAACCAACTCAGAAGAGGGTGGGGAACTACGGTGGGGAGATGACATTTTCGATGCACTGTGTACGTCTGTGGCAATAACAGAATACTGGCTGACGAGATCACTTGCTGTCAGAATCACATATGTATATCTGTTGTATGCTGTGTGTAGGACCATAATAGTTTCATGTTTATTTTGTATGGATAGAAAGGTAGAAATAAAAATGTATGTATGATTGGCATAAAATATGCATATCATGTATTAGGTGGTACTGATAAGACAGTTTGATCACCAGCTAAGAGTGACCAACAAATATCAGACTGTTTCTGGCATTGGAAAGTTGTATGTGTTAATAAAATACAAGCAACATACTGTCTGAGAAGAGTGACATACGACTACAGAATTGGCTTATACTGGTACACAAGAAGGGACACACCATCGGCCAGTTTTGTTGTTGGTGCTGCGGAAATTTCATGGTCATCGATCCATTTGTTCAGGGGTGTCAAACATACGGCCCGCAGGCCAAAACCAACCTGCCAGAGGGTCTAATCCGGCCTCCGGGACAACTTTGCAAAGTGTTCCTAACAGTTCCCTCTTCAGTTTGCATGGTGGTGTGTCAGTTCAGGTGGTCACATATGGAAATGAATGTAAATTTAAATAATTTCTAGATCTTAACAAGTTGTTTTGGTCATGAAGTAAAATATTGTATTTCTCAGTTCCAGATACCTATGACTAATTGTTTCATGCCTTTGCAGATACACTGTGATCTGTGAGTTGTAACGCACATGTGCAAATGATAAACTGTGGCATAACATTGTTGAAATTGCACTTATTCTTCTTAAGACATTTCAGGTTGTTCATAATGTTTTGTAAAATATTTTCAGAATGTACTTGTAATTTTTTGCACTAGAACAGAGGGAAAAATTTGGAGTTTTCGTTATTTATAGGTAATTATGCTATGCTTTACCGGTCCGGCCGATTTGTGCTGTATGTGGCCCCTGAAATAAAACTAGATTGATAGCCCTGCATGAGTTGTTGGGACATTTCACCTAAATACCAAAACATTTTAATGGTTCTACAGAAAGAGTAAGGGAATCACCAGATTCATTAGGCTTCATCCTCTGGGAACCATGAATGTTAAAGCCAAATGGCAATAGCGGTCTAACCAGTGGTTGTTGTAGGTGTTGCTATAGCTTGTTGGCAACTACTGAAGCCATGTGCCCTTGATGTCCTGTCTCTTAGTTCACAGAGGAGAAGCTGGGCCAGGCTGAGAAGACAGAGTTGGATCCTCACCTAGAGAACCTGATCACTCGGGCCGATGGCACCAAGAACTGGACTGAAAAGATCTTAAGACAAACAGAGGTGCTTCTGCAGCCCAATCCAAGTAAGAGCATCCTTTAAAATGGAAGCTACATCTCACAGCTACCGTCATTGTTCTATTTGGAATCCCATCTTCCCCAAATGACTGGCAAAACAATATCTGTATAACTTTGCTAAAAAGCTGCTTTCTGAGTGGCAACTTAAACGAACTCTCGATTTTTTTTTACCATGCCACATTTTAATTTAGCTGTTTTTGTAATACAGTCCTGACTCGACAATCCGACCCTTAACAATCCAAAACCATGCTATCCGACAGGTTTTTAGGAAAAACAAACAGGACCCATTAAAAATACCCTTAACATACTGACAGCCTTGGATTCCGAGGATTCCGACTCTGAGATGACGTTCTATGACACCAATAAGAATAACGGCGTATTATCTGACTTAACAATTCAACAGATTGGCTACGTTCCGACTACAGGACTTAATGCATGTTCGTTCACATTTCCAATTAAATGCAACTTGTATGTGATCTGCTGTGTGAACTTCATACGACCCAGAGATGTCCCGCATGCGCAGAAGAGGACACAATGATGTCACACACAGCGAGCCGCCACATATGGTGGAAACAGAACTGTGACCACTATCCTAAACCAGCATCAGTAGCCAAGTACAGCCTCTTCCACCCCATCGAAGCGCTCCCCCGGGGTGGAAGTGGCTGTTCAAGCATCAAGCCCTCTTTGTATCTCGACCTCCGTCTTGACAATCCGACAGCCTTGCTAAAAGAAGGTTTTACATTTAGCGTTGGATTATCGAGTCACAACTGTAGTTTCTCATGTCCCTGCTCAGTGACCCATTTTTATTTATCAACTTTGAAGATACCTTAAGGTGCATTTCCACCACAGAAATTTTCCTCATTAAATAGGAACCTTTTGAGTAACTAATTTTGTTGATTGATGGACTCACAAGGCCAGGTTTTACTGTTCAATTTTTGGACAACATTCTAAGAAAATTTGAGATTGATACATTTTTGCGCCGTCAGCTTCCTTCACTCTAGTCCAATCTAGTCACTACAGTTGCCTTTAATAGGAATGCTTATGCACTTGAGGAACATTTGTCTTTGGAAAAGCTCCTTAATATTAGTTCCGAGGAGTTTCTAGAACCTTTTGTGGAAATGCACCTTTAGAAATTCTCAGTTCTACATAAACACGAGTGCATCCTGGGAAGTAATTTCTAACCCTTGTCCTGTGTATTTTTAAACCCTCCATGCTTCAGTTGACCACACTGGTAAGTCTTTACCTCATTTTTTAGAGTACTGTGTGAGAATAGGCTGTGTGAATGTGGTGCAATAATAAGTACAGATATATACAGTGTAGCATATACAGTCCTGCCATATGGCTTCAATTTCATTTAGAGTTTGAGGTGCAGTCTGCTGTACATTGTATGGACTGGCTAGGACGGTGTAGAAACAAACAGGTGTTGAATTACTAATGAGAGTCTGTGGAGGAAGACACCTGCCAACACTCATTTGATTGGATGACCAATGCTACCTTCAGGATCTGTGGCAGATGAAATTACCAGTCACTATTCTAAGTTAAGCCTGTAAACGACAGTACACCACATTGTTAC